>NC_080091.1:3061310-3361310 GCF_950005125.1 Chionomys nivalis | reverse complement strand
TCTCCAGTCTTTCCCTTGTCCCTTCCCTCTCCCCTTCTCTCCTTCCCCCCTCCCAGTACCCACCCTTACCCCCACCCCATGATCCCAAGTTTTGCCTGGCGATCTTGATTGCTTCCAATTTCCAGGAGTATCTATATATGTTTTTCTTTGTGTGCACCTTGTTATTTGGCTTCTCTAGGCTGGCAAACTATAGGCTTAATATCCTTTGTTTATGGCTAGAGTCCACTAATGAGTGAGTACATACCGTGTTCATCTTTTTGGGTCTGGATTATCTCACTCAGGATAGTGTTTTCTATTTCCATCAATTTACATACAAAATTCAAGGTGTCATTATTTTTTTTACCACTAAGTAGTACTCTAATGTGTGTGTGTGTGTGTGTGTGTGTGTATTCCATACTTTCTTTATCCATTCTTCCATTGAGGGGCATCTAGGTTGTTTCCAGGTTCTAGTTATTATAAATAATACTGCTATGAACATAGTTGAACAGATGCTTTTGTAGTATGATTGGGCATCTCTTGAGTATATTCCCAAGAGCGGTATTGCTGGATCCCAAGGTTGATTGATTCCCAATTTCCAGAGAAACGGCCACACTGATTTCCAAAGTGGTTGCACAAGTTTGCATTCCCACCAACAATGGATGAATGTTCCCCTTATTCCACATCCTCTCCAGCGTAGGCTATCATTGATTTTAGCCTTTCTGACAGGTGTAAGATTGTATCTCAAAGTTGTTTTGATTTGCCTTTCCCTGATCGCTAAAGAGGTTGAACATGATCTTAAGTGTCTTTTGGCCATTTGAACTTCTTCTGATGAGAATTCTCTTTTCAGTACAGTACCCTATTTTTTAATTGAGATAATTGGAATTTTAATGTCCAGTTTTTTGAGTTCTTTATGTATTTTGGAGATCAAGCCTTTGTCTGATGTGGGGTTGGTGAAGATCTTCTCCCATTCAGTAGGATGCCTTTTTGTCTTAATGACAATGTCCTTTGCTTTAAAGAAGCTTCTCAGTTTCAGGAGGTCCCATTTATTCAGTGTTGCTCTTATTGTCTGTGCTACTGGGGTTATATTTAGGAAGTGGTCTCCTGTGCTCATGTGTTACATCTACTTCCCACTTTCTCTTCTATCAGGTTCAGTGTGGTCAGATTTATATTGTGGTCTTTAATCCTTTTGGGCTTGAGTTTTGTACACGGTGATAGATATGGATCTATTTTCATTCTTCTACAGGTTTACATCCAGTTATGACAGCTCCATTTGTTGAAGATGATTTCTCTCTTCCATTGTATATTTTTAGCTCCTTTGTCAAAAATCAGGTGTTCATAGGTTTGTGGGTTAATATCCATGTTTTCTATTCAATTCCATTGGTCGAATTCTCTGTTTTCATGCCAATACCAAGCTGTTTTCATTACTGTAGTTCTGTAACAGTTTGATGTCGGGAATGGTAATGCCCCTGGAAGTTCCTTTAATTGTACAGAATTGTTTTGGCTATCCTGGGTTTTTTGCTTTACCATATAAAGTTGATTATTTTTCTCTTAAGGTCTGTGAAGAATTTTGTTGGGATTTTGGTAGGGATTGGTATTAAAATTAAAGATCACCTTTACTATGTTGATCCTACCCATCCAAGAACATGGGAGATCCTTCCATTTTCTGATATCCTCTTCAATTTCTGTCTTCAAAGACTTAAAAAGTTTTTGTCAAATTGATCTTTCACTTCCTTGGTTAGTGTAACCCAAAGATACTTTGTCATTTATGGATGAAAGATGACGTTTCTCTGATTTCCCTGTCCACTTCTTTATCCTTTGCATATAGGAGGGTTACTGTCATTTTTGAGTTGATCCTGTATCCTGCCACATCACTGAAGGTATGTATCACCTGTAGGAGTTCTCTAATAGAGTTTTTGGGGTCACTTATATACACTATCATATCATCTGCAAGTAATGAAAGTTTGACTTCTTCCTTTCCAATTCAAATCCCCTTGATCTCCTTATGTTGTCTTATTGCTATTGCTAGAACTTCAAGCACCTTGTTGAAGAGATATGGAGAGAGTGGACAGCCTTGTCTTGTACCTAATTTAGTGGAATAGCTTTGAGTTTCCTTATATTTAATTTGATGTTGGCTGTCAGCTTGCTGTATATTGCTTTTCTTATATTTAGATATGAACCTTGTATCCCTAATCTCTCTAAGACCTTTATCATAAAGGGGTGTTGAATTTTTCAAATGCTTTTTCAGCATCTAATGAAATGATCATATGGTTTTATTCTTTCAGTTTATTTATATCATGAATTACATTAATAGATTTTCGTATGTTGAACCGGCCCTGCATCTCTGGGATAAAGCCTACTTGATCATAATGGATGATTTTTTTTGATGTGTTCTTGGATTCTGTTTGCCAGTATTGTATTGAGAATTTTTGCATCGATGTTCTGTAATTCTCTTTCTTGGTTGAGTCTTTGTGCAGTTTTGGTATCAGGGTAACTGTAGCTTCATAATAAGAATTTGGCAATGACTCTTCTGCTTTATTATGTGGAACACATTAAGGAGTATAGTTATTAGCTCTTCTTGGAAGGAAGGTCTGGTAGAATTCTTCCCTAAAACCGTCTGGTCCTGGGTTTTTTTTTTTTTTTTTTTTTTTTTTTTTTTTTGGTTGGGAGGTTTTTCACGACAGCTTCTATTTCCTCGTGACTTATAGGTCTCTTTAAATTGTTCACCTGGTCTTGATTCAGTTTTGGTATGTGATATTTATCTAGAGACATGTCCATTTCTTTTACATTTTTCAACTTTGTGGCATATAGGTCTTTGTAGTAAGACCTAATGATTTTCTGAATTTCCTCAGTGTCTGTTGTTACATCCCCCTTTTAATTTCTGATCTTACTAATTTGCATGTTCTCTCTCCACCCTTTGATTAGTTTAAATAGGGATTTGTTAATTTTGTTGATTTTCTCAAAGAATCAGCACTTTGTTTAATTGATTCTTTGGATTGTTGTCTGTTTCTATTTTGTTGATTTCAGCCCTCAGTTTGATTATTTCCAGTCTTCTACTCCTCCTGGTGAGTCTGCTTCTTTTTTTCTAGAGTTTTCAGGTGTGCTGTTAAATCTCTAATGTGAGCTTTCTCCATTTTCTTTATGTGGGCACTTATGCTATGAACTTTCCTCTTAGCACTGCTTTCATAGTGTCCCATAGGTTTGGGGATGTCATGTCTTCATTTTTGTTGAATTCAAAAAAGGCTTTCACTTCTTTCTTTCTTTCTTCCTTGACCCATGGGTGGTTCAGTAGTTGACTGTTCAGTTTCCATGAGCTTGTAGGTTTTCTGGGGGTAGAATTGTTGTTGAATTCTAACTTTATTCCATGGTGATTCGATAGTACACAGGTGGTTACTACAATTTTTTTGTATCTGTGGATTTTGCTTTGTTACTGGTTATGTGATCAATTTTTGAGAAGGTTCCATGAGATGCTGAGAAGAAGGTATATTCTTTCCTGTTTGGGTAAAATGTTCTATAGATGTCTGTTAATTCCATTTGATCCATGGCTTCTGTTAGTTCTCTTATTTCTCTGTTAAGTTTCTGTCTGGTTGACCTGTCCATTGGTAAGAGAAGAGTGCTGAAATCTCCTACTATTAATATTTAGGGTTTGATGTGTGCTTTGAGTTCTAGTAAAGTTTCTTTTACATATGTGGGTGCTTTTATATTAGGAGCATAGATATTCAGGATGGAGACTTCATCTTGATGAATTGTTCCTGTTATGTATATAAAGTGTCCTTCTCCATCTTTTCTGATTGATTTTAGTTTGAAATCAGTTTTGTTAGATATTAGTATAGCCACACTCACATGCTTCTGTTTGCTTGGAAAACCTTTTCCCAGCCCTTTACTCTGAGGTAGTGTCTGTCTTTGAGGTTGAGGTGTGTTTCTTGTAAATAACAGAATGTTGGATCCTGTTTTCGTATCCATTCTCTTAAGCTGTGTCTTTTTATATGTGAATTGAGTCCATTGATATTAAGCAATATTAATGACCAGCAGTTGTTAACTCTGGCTATCTTTCTGGTGGTAGTGTTTGTGTGTTTCCCTTCTTTGAGTTGTGCTGGTGGAGGATTGTCAGATGACTGTGTTATTATGGGTGTTGTTGGCTTCCTTGGTTTGTGGTTTTCCTTCTAGTATTTTCTGTAAGGCTGGCTTTGTGGCTACGTATTGTTTAAATCTGTTTTTGTCCTGGAATATCTTGTTTTCTCCATCGATGGTGAATGAAAGCTTTTCTGGGTACAGTCGTCTGGGCTTCATCCCTGGTCTCTTGGTGTCTGCAGCACATCTATCCAAGGCCTTCTGGCTTTCATGGTTTACATTGAAAAGTCAGGTGTAATTCTGATATGTTTCCCTTTATATGTTACTTGAACTTTTTTCTTTGCAGCTCTTAGTATTTTTTTTTTTTTTTTTTTTTTTTTGGATTTTTCGAGACAGGGTTTCTCCATAGCTTTTTTTTTTTTTTTTTTCTGGTTTTCTTTTTTTTTTATTAATTAATTTATTTAATTATTAAAGATTTCTGCCTCTTCCCCGCCACCACCTCCCATTCCCTCCCCCTCCCCCAATCAAGTCTTCCTTCCTCCTCAGCCCAAAGAGCAAGCAGGTTTCTCTGCCCTGTGGGAGGTCCAAGGACCACCCACCTCCATCCAGGTCTATTAAGGTGAGCATCCAAACTACCTGGGCTCCCACAAAGCCATTACGTGCAATAGGATCAAGAACCCATTGCCATTGTTCTTCAGTTCTCAGTAGTCCTCATTGTCCATTATGTTCAGCGAGACCGGTTTTGTCCCATGCTTTTTCAGTCCCCGGCCAGCTGGCCTTGGTGAGTTCCCGATAGAACATCCCCATTGCCTCAGTGTGTGGGTGTACCCCTCGCAGTCCTGAGTTCCTTGCTCGTGCTCACTCTCCTTCTGTTCCTCCTTTGGATCGTGAGACTTCAGTCCAGTGCTCCAATGTTGGTCTCTGTCTCTGTCTTCTTTCATCGCCTGATGAAGGTTAATATTCAGGGGGATGCTTATATGTATTTCTTTGGGTTCACCTTCTTATTTAGCTTCTCTAGAATCACGAATTATAGTCTCAATGTCCTTTATTTATGGCTAGAAACCAAATATGAGTGAGTACATCCCATGTTCCTCTTTTTGGGTCTGGCTTACCTCACTCAGGATAGTGTTTTCAATTTCCATCCATTTGTATGCAAAATTCAAGAAGTCATTGTTTTTTTACTGCGGAGTAGTACTCTAATATGTATATATTCCATACTTTCTTCATCCATTCTTCCATTGAAGGACATCTAGGTTGTTTCCAGGCTCTGGCTATTACAAACAATGCTGCTATGAACATAGTTGAGCATATACTTTTGTTGTATGTTAGGGCATCTCTTGGGTATATTCCCAATAGTGGTATTGCTGGGTCGAGAGGTAGGTTGAACCCGACTTTCCTGAGAAACCGCCACACTGCTCTCCAAAGTGGTTGCACAAGTTTGCATTCCCACCAGCAATGGATGAGAGTGCCCCTTTCTCCACAACCTCTCCAGCAGAGGCTATCATTGGTGTTTTTGATTTTAGCCATTCTGACCGGTGTAAGATGGTATCTTAATGTTGTCTTGATTTGCATTTCCCTGATTGCTAAGGAAGTTGAGCACGATCTTAAGTGTCTTTTGGCCATTTGAACTTCTTCTGTTGAAAAGTCTCTGTTCAGCTCAGTGCCCCATTTTATAATTGGATTGATTAACCTTTTAAGGTCTAATTTCTTGAGTTCTTTGTATATTTTGGATATCAGACCTTTGTCAGTTGCGGGGTTGGTGAAGATCTTCTCCCAGTCAGTGGGTTGCCTTTCTGTCTTAGTGACAGTGTCCTTTGCTTTACAGAAGCTTCTCAGTCTCAGGAGGTCCCATTTATTCAATGATGTCCTTAGTGTTTGTGCTGCTGGGGTTATACGTAGGAAGTGTTCTCCTGTGCCCATGTGTTGTAGAGTACTTCCCACTTTCTCTTCTATCAGGCTCAGTGTGTTTGAACTGATATTGAGGTCTTTAATCCATTTGGACTTGAGTTTTGTGCATGGTGATAGATATGGATCTATTTTCATTCTTCTACAGATTGACTTCCAGTTTTGCCAGCACAATTTGTTGAAGATGCTCTCTTTTTTCCATTGTATACTTTTAGCTCCTTTATCGAAAATCAGGTGTTCATAGGTTTGTGGGCTAAAGTCAGGGTCTTCTATTCTATTCCATTGGTCGACTTCTCTGTTTTTATGCCAGTACCAAGCCGTTTTCAGTACTGTAGCTCTGTAATAGAGTTTGAAGTCAGGGATGGTAATGCCTCCAGACAATCCTTTATTGTGTAAGATTGTTTTGGCTATCTTGGGTTTTTTGTTTTTCCATATAAAGTTGATTATTGTCTTCTCCAGATCTGTGAAGAATTTTGATGGGATTTTGATGGGGATTGCGTTGAATCTATAGATTGCTTTTGGTAGAATTGCCATTTTTACTATGTTGATCCTCCGAATCCAAGAGCAAGGGAGGTCCTTCCATTTTCTGGTGTCCTCTTCAATTTCTTTCTTCAAAGACTTAAAGTTCTTGCCAAATAGATCTTTCACTTCCTTGGTCAGAGTTACCCCAAGGTATTTTATGCTATTTGTGGCTATCGTGAAAGGTGATGCTTCTCTGATTTCCCTCTCTGCTTCCTTATCCTTAGTGTATAGGAAGGCAACTGATTTTTTGGAGTTGATTTTGTATCCTGCCACATTACCAAAGGTGTTTATCAGCTGTAGGAGTTCTTTGGTAGAGTTTTTGGGGTCGCTTATGTATACTATAATATCATCTGCAAATAATGAAAGCTTAACTTCTTCCTTTCCAATATGGATCCCCTTGATCCCCTTATGTTGTCTTATTGCTATTGCTAGAACTTCAAGCACTATATTGAAGAGGTATGGAGAGAGTGGACATCCTTGTCGTGTTCCTGATTTTAGTGGGATGGCTTTGAGTTGTTCTCCATTTAATTTAATGTTAGCTGTCAGCTTGCTGTAAATAGCTTTTATTATATTTAGGTATGACCCTTGTATCCCTAATCTCTCCAAGACCTTTATCATAAAGGAGTGTTGAATTTTGTCGAATGCTTTTTCAGCATCTAATGAAATGATCTATGGTTTTTTTCTTTCAGTTTATTTATATGGTTGATTACATTGATAGATTTGCGTATGTTGAACCAGCCCTGCATCTCTGGAATGAAGCCTACTTGATCATAATGGACAACTTTTCTAATGTGTTCTTGGATTCGGTTTGCCAGTATTTTATTGAGAATTTTTGCGTCGATGTTCATGAGTGAGATAGGCCTGTAATTCTCTTTCTTGGTTGGGTCTTTGTGTGGTTTTGGTATCAGGGTAACTGTAGCTTCATAAAAGGAATTTGGCAATGACTCTTCTGTTTCTATATTGTGAAATACATTAAGGAGTATAGGTATTAGCTCTTCTTGGAAGGGTTTCTCCATAGCTTTTGGTTCCTGTCCTGGAACTACCTCTTGTAGACCAGGCTGGCCTTGAACTCACAGAGATCCACCTGCCTCTGTCTCCCGAGTGCTGGGATTAAAGGCGTGTGCCACCACCGCCCGGCAATATTCTTTATTTTTTCTGTATGTTTTTGTTTTGGTTATTTCATGTTGAGGGCTTTTTTTGATCCAGTATATTTGCTGTTCTGTTATCTTCTTGATCCTTCATAGGAATATCCTTCTTTAGGTTGGGACTGAGCTCCCAAGGTCCAGTTGAAGAGCAAAAGGATGGACAGTGTGATCAAGGAAGTCAAACCATGAGGGGTTCACCCACTGAGATAGTGTTCCTGAATAATGGGAGCTGCCCAACTCCAACTTAATTGGGAATGAACAAGTATGGGACCAAAATAGTCTGTCTGAATGTGGTTGACAGTTCTGGAAGACAGAGGGGCCAATGACAGTGACACTGGGATTTGTCTCTACTGCATGTACTGGCTTTTGGGGATCCTATTCTCTTTGGATGTATACCTTGCTCAACCTGGATGTAATGGGGAGGGCCTTGGACTTTCCACAAGGCAGGGTACCTTGCCCTTTCTTATGATTGGAGGGGTTGAGGAGAAGGGTCTGTGGAGGGTGAGAGGGAAGTGGAAGGAGGGGAGGAAGTGGGAATTTGTACTGGTATTTTTTTAAGTAATAACATAATAATAATAAGTTATTAAGTAAATAAAATAAACTGTTAAATGACAATTAATTTTATACCCTGAGAGATGAAAATACTATAAAAGGCAAGAGGTCCCTGCTCCTATGCTGAGAGGATCCAGATAGGTGAGTAAGTGATCCCATGGCCTGAAGATCCCCATGAAAGTGAGTACAGGCCTCCTCCAACTCCCTAAGCTTTTCTGGCCATCCAGTGGGGTGTTTCTTGGCTGTTGGCTCTGTTTAGCACATTCCAGCCTGCCCCCAAGCACCCCCTTTTCATCTGTGAGGTCTTTGGATCCCCTAACTCAGCCTGCTCTGGTGCTGAGAGGTTGGGGAGCCGGTGGGAGTGTCCTTGCCTCTAACGTTTCTTTGTACCACCCCACCCTGCATTCCAAGCCCATCCTTTTGTCTTTGAGGTCCTTAGAGCCAGGCAAGAGGTCCCTGCTCCTGTGCTGAGAGTATCCAGACAAAAAGAGATGGGCAGGCGCCAATGCAAGAATTTTTCCAACAACCTGAAAAGCAACATGATAACACCAGAATCCAGCAAACATGCAACAGGAAGACTTGAAAATCCTAACCCAGAAGAAGTAGAAGAAATCAACTTTAAAAATAACCTTATGAAAATGATCGAGACCCTTAAAAAGGAGGTGAAAAACTCCCTTGAAGAAATTGAAGAGAAGACAAAAAAAAGTTAAAAGATTAATAAATCCCTCAATGATTCCCAAGAAAATCAAGAAAAAGCAATCAAACTGGTAAAGGAAACAGTACAAGACTTGAAAACCAAAATGGAGGTAATGAAGAAAACACAAACAAAGAGATGGCTAAATATGGAAAATCTGGGTAAATGAACAGGAACTACAGAGACAAGTATAACCAACAGAATACAAGAGATAGAAGAAAGAATCTATCTATCAGAATTACACCTGACTTCTCTGTGTAAACCATGAAAGCCAGAAGGTCCTGGATAGATGTGCTGCAAACACTAAGAGACCATGGATGAAGCCCAGACTACTGTACCCGGAAAAGCTTTTATTCACCATCGATGGAGAAAACAAGATATTCCAGGAGAAAAACATATCTAAAAAATATGTATCCACAAACTCAGCCTTACAAAAAGCACTAGAAGGAAAACCTCAACCCAAGGAAGCTAGTTACACCTACAATAACACAGACATCTGATAACGCCCAACAGCATAACCCAAAGAAGGAAAACACACAGACACTACCACCAAAAAATAACTGGAGCTAACAACCACTGATCATTAATATTGCTTAATATCAATGAACTCAATTCACATATAAAAATACACAGGCTAAGAGAATGGCTATGAAAACAGGATCCAGCTTTCTGCTGTTTACAAGAAACACACCTTAACCTCAAAGACAGACACAACCTCAGAGGAAAAGGTTGGGAAAAGGTTTTCCAGTCAAATCATCCAAAGAAACAAGCGGGTGTGGCTGTACTATCTAACAAAATTGATTTCAAACTAAAATCAATCAAAAGAGATGGAGAGGGACACTTTATACTCATGACAGGAACAGTTCATCAGGATGAAGTCTCAATCCTGATTATCTACGCCCCTAATATAAATCACCCACTTATGTAAAAGAAACATTACTAAAACTCATATCACACATCAAAACTCACACACTAATATTAGATTTCAGCACTCCTCTCTCACCAATAGACAGATCAATCAGACAGAAACTTAACAGAAATAAGAGAACTAACAGAAGCCATGAATCAAATGGACTTAACAAACATCTTTAGAACGTTTCACCCAAACATGAAAGAATATACTTTCTTCTCAGCACCTCATGGGACCTTCTCAAAAATTGATCACATACTTGGTAACAAAGCAAACATCCACAGAATAAAAAAGATGGAGTAATCAATGGATCACCATGGAGTAAAGCTAGAATTTAACAACAATTCCACCCCCAGAAAGCCTACAAGATTATGGAAACTGAACACTCAACTACTGAACCACCCCTGGGTCAAGGAAGAAATAAAGAAAGAAATTAAACTATTCCTTGCATTCAAGAAAAATGAAGAAACAACATACCCATACCTATGGGACACTATGAATCCAGTGCTAAGAGGAAAGTTTATAGCAGTAAGTGCCCACATAAAGAAAATGGAGAAAGCTCACAACAGAGACTTAACAGCACACCTAAAAGCTCTAGAAAAAAAGAATCAATGAAACAAAGAGCTGGTTCTTTGAGAAAATCAACATGATTGACAAACCCTTATCCAAACTAATCAAAAGGCAGAGAGATCACCCAAATTAACAAAATCAGAAACAAAAAGAGAGGCATAACCACAGACATGAAGTAAATTCAGAGAATCGTTAGGTTATACTACAAAACCCTGTACTCCACAAATTTGAAAAATGTAAAAGAAATTGACAATTTTTTAGATAGATACCAAATACCAAAATTAAATCAAGACCAATTGAACAATTTAAATAGACCTATAAGCTGTGAGGACATAGAAGCTGTCATCAAAAATCTCCAACCAAAAAAGCCCAGGGCTGTATGGTTTTAGTGCAGAATTCTACCAGAACTTACAAGAAGACCATACTCCTCAAATCATTACACATAATAGAAACATAAAGATCACTACCAAAATCTTTATATTATGCTACAATTACCCTGATACCAAAACCACACAAAGACTCAACCAAGAAAGAGTGTTATAGACCAGCCTCACTCATGAACATCAATGCAAAAATTCTCAATAAAATTCTGGCAAATACTGAATCCAAGAACACATTAAAAATCATCCATAATGATCAAGTACACTTCATTCCAGAGTTCAGGGTTGGTTTAACATATGAATATCTGTCAATGTAACCCATCATATAAATAAACTGAAAGAAAATAAATACATATGCTCATTTCATTTGATGCTGAAAAAAAAGCATTTGACAAAATTCAACACCCCTCATGATGAAGGTCTTAAAAAAATTAGAGATACAAGAATTATATCTACATATAATAAAAGCAATATACAGAAATCCAAGACCTAACATCAATTAAACTGAGAGAAACTCAAAGTGATTCTACTAAAATCAGGAACAAGACAAGGCTGTCCACTCTCTTCATATCTCAGCAACATAGTGTTTGACGTTTTAGCAATAACAATAAGAAAACATAAGAAGATCAAGGGGATTCAAATTGGAAAGGAAGAAGTCAAACTTTCATTATTTGCAGATGATATGATAGTGTACATAAGCGACCACAAAAACTCCAGCAAAGAACTCCTACAGCTGATAAACACTTTTAGTAGCATGGCAGCATACAAGATCAATTCCAAAAAATCAGTAGCCCTCCAATTAAAAACAGGATAAAGAAGCTTAGAGGAAAACCAGAGAAGCATCACCTTTCACAATAGCCACAAATAACATAAAATTTCTCGGTTTAACACTAACCAAAGAAGTGAAAGACCTATTTGACAATAACTTTAAGGCTTTGAAGACAGATATTGAAGAAGATACCAGAAAATGGAAAGATCTCCCATGCTCTTGGATTGGCAGGATCAAAATAGTAAAAATGGCAACTCTACCACAGCAATCTATAGATTCAATGCAATCCCTACCAAAATCCCAACAAAATTCTTCACAGCCCTTGAAAAAACAATAATCAACTATATTTGGTAAAACAAAAAACCCAGGATAACCAAAACAATCCTATACAATAAATGAATTTCCGGGAGCATTTCAATCCCTGACATCAACTCTATTACAGAGCTACAGTAATGAAAATAGCTTGGTATTGGCATAAAAACAGAGATATTGACCAATGGAATCAAATCGAAGACCTGGATTAAACCACACAGCTATGAACAACTGATTTTTGAAAAAGAAGCTAAAAGTATACAATGGAAGAAATAAAGCATATTTAACAAATGGTATAGGCATAACTGGATGTCAACCTGTAGAAGAATGAAAATAGATCCATATCTATCACCATGCACTAAACACAAATCCAAATGGATTAAAGACCTCAATATAAATCTGACCACACTGAACCTGATAGAAGAGAAAGTGGGAAGTAGCCTGCAAGGCATGGGCACAGGAGACCACTTCCTAAATATAACCACAGTAGCACAGACAATAAGAGCAACAATTAATAAATGAGACCTCCTGAAACTGAGAAGCTTCTGTAAAGCAAAGGACACAGTCACTAAGACAAAAAGGCAGCCTATTGAATGGGAGATCTTCACCAACCCCACAGCAGACAAAGGTCTCATCTCCAAAATATATAAAGAACTTAAAAAACTAGGCACTAAATTTCTAAATAGCCCAATTAATAATGGGGTACGTAACTGAACAGAGAATTCTGAAGAGAAGAATTTCAAATGGCCAAAAGACACTTAAGGACATATTAAATTAGGTATCAGGAAAATGCAAATCAAAACAACTTTGAGATACCATCTTACACCTGTCAGAATTGCTAAGATCAAAAATACCAATGATAACCTATGCTAGAGAGGATGTGGTGTAAGGGGAACACTCATCCATTCCTGGTGGTAATGCAAACTTGTGCAACCACTTTGGAAATCAGTGTGGCAGTTTTTTAGAAAATTGGGTTTCAACCTACCTCAGAATCTAGCAATACCACTCTTGGGAATATACCCAAGTGATGCCCATTCATACTACAAAAGCATTTGTTCAAGTATATTCATAGCAGCATTATTTGTAATATCCAGAACCTGGAAACAACCTAGATGCCCCTCTATGGACAAATGGATAAAGTGTGACACATCTACACGTTAGAGTTCTACACAGCGGTTAAAAAAAAAATGACATCTTGAATTTTGCATGCAAATGGATGGAAGTAGAAAACACTATCTTGAGTGAGATAACCAAACCCCAAAGATGAATATGGTTTGTACTCACTTATTAGTAGTTGATTCTTGCCATAAACAAAGGACATTGAGCCTATAGTTCATGATCCTAGAGAAGCCAAGTAATAAGGTGAAACCAAAGAAAAACATATATAGTACCTCCTGGAAGTCAGAAGCAGACAAGATCAACAGGCAAAAGCTGGGAGCATGGGGGTGGGGGTAGTTGGGGAGGGGGTAAAGGAAGAGGGGGAGAGAGAAGGGAGAAGGGGAGGATTGGGGAGAGCTTGGGGAATTGGGATGGTTGAGATGGATGAAGGATGGATATGGGAGCAGGGGAGAAGATATCTTAACTAAGGGAGCCATTTTGGATTTGGCAAGAGGCTTGGCTCTGGGCACTGGAGGAAAGGGTACCTGAACTGGCCTTTTCCTCTAGTCAGACTGATGACTATCTTGAATGTCACCATAGAACCTTCATCCAGAAATGGATGGAGGTAGAGACAGTAACCCACATCAGAGCACTAGACTGAGATCCCAAGGTCCAGTTGAAGAGCAGAAGAAGATAGAATATGAACAAGGAAGTCGGGACTTTGAGGGGCTGTTTGATTCAATGAGACAGTGTGCCTGAGCTAATGGGAGCTCACTAACTTCAACTGGACTGGGAATGAATGAGCATGGGATCAAACTGGACACTCTAAATGTGGTTAACAATCAGAGCAGACTTTGAAGCCAATGATAATGGCACTGGGATTTGTCTCTACTGCACGTACTAGTTTTTTTGGGGGGGATCCTATTCTCATTAAATGCAAACCTTCCTAAGCCTGGATGTGGGAGGAGGGCCTTGGACTTCCCACAGGGCAGGGTATCATGCCCTCTCTTAGGACTGGAGGGGTTTGGGGAGGGTGTGGGGGGTAGCGGGATGGAAGTGGGAGGAGGGGAGAAAGTGGGTATTTGATTGGTATCATTTATAAAGTAATAAAAAGAAATAAATTTTTTAAAAAACTAAAAAAAGAAGATACAAATCAGAAATGAAGAAGTCAAAGTATTATTATTTCAGATGAATTTATAGTACACACAAATGTCCCAAAAAATTCCACTGGTGAAATCCTACAGTTGATAAACACTTTCAGACAAGTAGCTTAATACAAAATTAACTCATAAAAATTAGTAGCCCTCCTATATAAAAAAACAAACAGACTGAGAAAGGAATCATAGAAACAGCACTTTTCACAATAGCTTCAACTTATCCAAAATAATTTGGGATAACTCTGTCCAAGCAATTAAAAGATTTGGTGATAAAAACCTCACGTCTTTGAACAAAGAAGTTGAAGAAGATAGCAGAAGATGGAAAGATCTCCTATGCTCATGGATCAGTAGAATTAACAGTAAAAATGGCCATTCCACTGCAAATAATCTATATATTCAGTAAAATCCCCATCAAGATTCCAACACAATTCTTTACAGACTTTTAAAGAACAGTACTCAACTTCACATAGAAAAATTAAAAACCAAGGATAGCCAAAACAATCCTAACGAATAAAACAACTTCCAGAGGTATCACCATTCCTGACTTCAAGCTCTACTACAGAGCTGCAGTAAAAAAAAAAAGTCACATGGTATTGGCATAAATGCAGACATATTGATCAATACAGTTGAATCAATGACCTAGACATAAATCAAAACACTTATGGACACATGATTTTTTTATAAATGTCTTAGATAGGGTTTCTATTGCTGTGATGAAACACCCTGACCAAAAGGAAGGTGGGGAGGAGAGGGTTTAATAGGCTTTTCCTCAGCATTGCTCTTCATCCCTGAAGTCAAGACAGGATCTCAAACAGGGCAGGATCCCAGAGGCAGGAGTTAAGACACACAGGCCATGGAGGAGTGCTGTTTACTGGCTTGCTCTCCATGGCTTGTTCACCCCATGTTCTTATAGAACACAGGACCACTAGCCTAGGTATGGCACCACCAACCATGGGCTGGTCCCTTTCCAACTGATCACTAAGTGAGAAAATGCCTTACAGCTGGATCTCATCGAGGTGTTTCTTAAACTGAGGCTCCTTCCTCTAGTAACTTTAGCTTGTGTCAAGTTGACATACAAAACCAGCCAGTACAAAAAAGAAGCCAAAATTATACAATGGAAAAAAGACAATCTTCTACAAATAGTGTAACATGATGGCTTTCTTGAGGGATTTCTGTCCTACCAGGTTTCTGCAATCAAGTTCCAAAGAAAATCACACAGAGTTCTATATTAATTATAAACTGATTGACCCATTAGCTCAGGCTTCTTCTTAACTCTTATAACTTATATTAACCCATGATTTTTATCTATGTTAGCCACATCACTCAGTACCTTTTTCAGTGGAGCAGGTCACATCCTGCTTTTTCAGTGTCTGGATAGGACTGTGGGAAGAGCTTCCTTCTTCCATGAATACTCCTGTTCTCATTGCCCCTCCTCTACTTCCTGTCTGGTTGTCCCACCTATACTTCCTGCCTGACTACTGGCCAATCAGCGTTTATTTAAAGCATAATTGATAGAATACAATTGTCCTGCACCAAAATGGTGTTGGTAGGATGGGGGATTTTCCTTTGTATGGTATTGACTATCTTTTGCTGCCAGTAGTTAATAAAGAAGCTACTTTTAGCCAATGGATTAATAGAGTAAAGCCAGAAGGAAAATCTGAACAGAGATGTGCAGAGAGAGTAGGCAGAGTTGGGGATATGCCATGTAGTTGCTGAAAGAGACAGAGGCCCCAGAACCTTAAAAGTAAACCACAAGCCTATATAAAATAATAGAAATGGGTTAATTTATGATATTAAATTATTGTTATATTAAATATTAATATTAATAAATAATAAATAATATTAAGAATTAGCCAGGAATATGCTACAAATTGGAGTACCAATGTGAGCTGACTGCATCCACATAAAACCTAAGAGAGGTAAAAAAGAAATTCTAGAAAACTGGCAATCAACCTACCTCAGGATCCAGCAATTCCACTCTTGGGAATACACCCAAAAGATGTTCAATCATATTACAAGAGCATTTGTTCAACTATGTTCATAGCAGCATTATTCGTATTAGCCAGAACCTGGAAACAACCTAGATGCCCCTCAATGGAAGAATGGATAAAGAAAGTGTGGCACATTTGCACATTAGAGTTCTACTCAGCAGTAAAAATTAATGGCATCTTGAAATTTGCAGGCAAATGGACGGAATTAGAAAACATCATCCTGAGTGAGGTAACCCACTCCCCCCAAAATTAGTATGGTATGTACTCACTCATAAGTGGATACTAGTCATAAACAAAGGGCAGCGAGCCTATAGTTCAGGATCCTAGAGAAGCTAAGTAATAAGGTGAACCCAAAGAAAAACATATATACACCCACTTGGAAATTAGAATCAGACAAAAATTTGGGAGCAGGGTGGTGAGGAGTAGATGGGGGAGAAAGGGAGATTGAGGAGAACTTGAGGGAATAGGATAGTCGAGATGGAAGAAGGACAGATATGAGAGCAAGGAAAGAGATATCTTGATTGAGGGAGCCACTATGGAGTTAACAAGAAGCCAGTCTCTAGAAAAAGGCCTAAGAACCCACAGGGATGAACCCAGCTGAGACCCTAAGGAATAGAGGAGAGGGTGTCTGAACTGACCTTACCCTGTAGTCAGACTGATGATTATCTAAAATATCACCATAGAACCTTCACCCAACAACAGATGGGAACAGAGGCAATGACCCACATCTGAGTACTGGACTGAGTTCCCAAGATCCAGCTGAAGCACGGAGGGAGTGAGTATGAGCAAGGAATTCAAGATCATGAGGGGATCATCAACTGAGATAGTTTGCCTGAGCAAATGGGAGCTCACCAACTCCATCTGGAGTGGGAATGAACGAGCATGGGAACAACCCAGCCCCTCTGAAGGGGGTTGACAGCTGGGGCAGATGAGGGGCCACTGATAGTGACACTGGGATGTGTCTCTACTGCATATACCGGCTTCATGGGATCCTATTCTCTTTGGATGTAAGCCTTGCTCAACCTAGACGAAGTAGGGAGGGCCTTGGACTATCCACAGGGCGGGGTTCATGGCACTCACTTAGAGTTGGAGGGGGGATAATCTGTAGAGGGAGATGGAGGGGCCTGGGAGGAGGGGAGGGAGTTGAAATTTGGATTGATATTTTAAGTAATAAAAAAAAGAAAAAAAGAAAAAAAAGAAATTCTAGACTTAAAACAGAGTTTAGTGCAGCTTCTTGGTAGCTGCATTTTTTTAAATGGGCTCTGTTTGCTAGCAGTGAGCAGGGGCACCTGATCCCTATAGGAATCTGGTGTACAGGACTTAGACTCAATCCTGACCCGGTCTCTAAGGAGAGGAGTGAGATGGGGTGTCCCTAATTGCTCCGCCATGCTCTCTGGCCCAAGGAGCCTGCCCATTCCCAGACAGACACACACCTTGTCCTGGGATACAGCAAGGCCTGCCACCACTCCTGCTGCCCCTGGATGACCAGCAAGGCACCATGGGAGCATCTTTGGGCATATAGTAACATGGTCCATGAAGGGCCTCCGTGTTCTAAAGTAGACTTAGCATAAGCGTCCACCAAACACCAAGGAAGGCCACAGTGGCTATAAGGCCTCCATCTTGGGCTGTATACAGAACAACCAGGCCAGGTCTCTGTCCCCTAAGTCAATGCTGAGACTGGGCAGGTCCAACACAGTGCACTGGGCAAGAAGGCAGGTGCAGCAGGGCCATCTCACCAGGAGAGCTTAAAATCAACACTCAGGGCCAAGACCTTTGGTACAAAGTTTATAGCTCACCCTCCCATGAAGGTAACTTTAAGTGTTCTGAAATAGATGGGAACGGCAGACCTAGGCCCACTCCCAAAGCCTGGCTACACATGCGGTCCATGCGGGGGAGTGGAGGCCGGACTGGACAGCAAGCTTTGAGGGAGGGCCTTGAAGGACTCAGGCAGGAATCTTCTGCAGGCTTGAGAACAGGATTCAGACAAAAGTCACGTGTGTCTGTTCTTAGGCAGCCCAAGGTTTAGCAACCCTTTTCACACTTGTGATCCCTGACCCAGGCCAAGGAGAACCGCTCCACCCAGGCAGACAAGCGGTCTGTCCCCGCAGGACCCACAGGGAGGATGCCGACTTCATAAACCATCATAGACCGGTCCATTCCTGGGGCCATGCAGGGATGGCTCTCAAAGAAAAGCCCTTTGTGGTTGGAGACAGCCCTCGGAGCAGGACCTCATCTTATCTTCCTAGGGCACTCAGAGAGCAATGAGGATGGATCCTGCCCACACTCAGGGCCAGTCAGGTACCCAAAACCCTGATCAATGGTCACCATCCGGGACCCTAGGGCAGCTCCAAAGTCAGTAGTGCCTGACCAGGGCCAAGGGGTCAACACGTGACTGACCCACAGGTGGCTTCCGGGAAGAGACTGGGTACTCATAGTGGCTAAGGTCCGTCGCCGAGGGTCAGCGTCAGGGACAGACTGGGCTTGCGCTCCGGTTCCTGGTCCTCCTGGCAGGTCTGGAGCGGCCGGGATTTGAAGAAGTCTGAGACATAGCGGACCTGTGGGGGAGGGGAAAGCAGTGCATAAAGCCGAGGAAGAAGACCAGAGGGAGGAGCCAATGAGGGAGGAGCCAATGAGGGTAGTAAAGAAAACCGGGCCAGTGGTGAGGGGCAAGCTCTGGGACGCAGATCAGCAGGCAGAGGTCACAGGAACATTGGGCTCAGGCTGGACAGGTCCTATAGGATGAGGCAGGCAGGGCTCACCATGAGGCACGCTACCAGGGCTCCCTGCAGGAGGCCGACGAGGACATCACTCCAGTGGTGCTTGTGGTCGGACACACGGGTGTAGCCCACATAGATTGCAAAGGCCACCAAGAAGAACTGAACCGTGGGCCTCAGCAGCCGTGCCCACTTCCAGCAGAGCCGGGCCTGCACATAGAGCTGTGGGGGCATCAGCCTGCATTAGCTGGGCCCATGGGCGTCCTCTCCCTGCCCAGCCCAACGCAAGAGTCGTAAACCCCCTACCCTCAGGGCCTCCTCAATGTACTCCATTGTGCAGCGGGAAGACCCAGGGCCAGGGGAGGGGAAGCTGGGCAAGGTTCCCTGGGAGGAAGGGAGACACTCACCGCCAGGAACAACATGCAATACATGCCGAAGGAGGAGTGTCCGGAGTAAAAGGAGAGCCTGGGAGGGAGGGCAAGCTGGTCAGTGGAACCCAGAAGGCAGAGCCAAGGGCTCCTTGAGGGGCTGGCAGCCACAGAGGGGTGCAACTCTAAACTATGGGAAGCAGGACTGGAGAGATGACTCAGCAGCTACGAGTCCTGACTGCATTTGCAGATGACCCAAGTTCAGTTCCCAGTACCTACATCATCCAGTACCTACACCAGCTGCTCACAACTACCACAAGATCTGATGCTCTGAGGGCACCAGCACTTACATGCACGTGCACAAACGGAGGGAGGGAGGGAGGGGGGAGGGAAGGACGGAGGGAGGGAGAGAGAGAGACCAAAAATAAATCATCTTTAAGATTTATATATCTTTATGTATATGGTGTTTTATTTACATCTATGTCTGTGTGCCACATTCCTGCAGTGCCTGAAAGTGGCCAGAAGGGGGCATCAGATTCCTTGGAACGGAGGCTACAAATGGTTGTGAGCTGCCTTGTGGGTTCTGAGAATCTAACCGAGGTCCTCTGAAGAGCAGCCAGTGGTCCTAAGCACTGAGCCATCTCTCGGGTCTTTTAGCCTGAGGGAAGGCTTACACACACAGGACACTCACCATGGAGTGAACATCTCCCCTCCTCACTCTCACTTCACCAACTCCAACTCCCCGACCTGCTCCTACCTGATCCTGGAGCAGGCCTGGCCAGCAAGACCACACTGACGGTGGCAATCACCCAATACGGCCACCGTAACCCAGTACTGTCACCCAATACTGTCACGGCCACTGTTGTGACAGCTGGTGGTCCGGGGTACTGATATCACCTCAGCTTATAAAGATATCAGTCACCGCTGCCTCAGAGCTCAAGCAGCAACCTGGGGGCTATGCTTTGGAGGCTCAGAAGGACCAGGCATCCCCAGTGTACCCCCAGAGCCACTCCACAACCTTGGCAGACAAAGTAGGGCTAAGACCCCCTAGCTCCACCCTAGCACCCAGAAAACAGAGAAATGTATGTCAATCCTGTCAACCACCACACTGACAACAGACCCTCACAAAATGGTCGTCCACATTGTTCCCTCAGGGGAGTCACTAAGTAGATGGTGAGCACACTGTCCATTCCGCCCTGGAACTTGGTGTTAGAGAGACTTGCCTGGCATGTGTGAGTCAAAGCCATTGATTTGATCATCAGTATGGCCATAAAGAGACAAAAACCACTGTTTTATAGGAAAATAGATAGAGATAGATATATACATAGATATATTCATACATACAGAGAGAGAGAGAGAGAGAGAGAGAGAGAAGAGAGAGAGAGAGAGCACATGCGGAGAAAACACACATGCACACACATAGCATGACTAATACACAAGCTGTCTAAGGAGCTGCGAAGATGGTCAGTGAGGAGCCTGCTCTGTCAGAATGAGGACCCGAGCTCCATCCTAGCACTCACGGGGAAAGTGAGGTGTGGAGCACGCCCGTAATCCCGGACCAGAGTGCTCATCTCAGCACTCACGGGACAGTGGGGTGTGGAGCACGCCTGTAATCCCGGACCACAGACTCCATCCTAGCACTCATGGGGAAAGTGGGGTGTGGAGCACGCCCGTAATCCCGGGCCTGGGGAGCTGGAGACAGACAGCTCCCTGGAGCTTGCTGGCCAGTCTAGAATTGTACAGTTCCAGCTTCAGTAAGAGACCTTGTCTTAAAATAAAATGTGGATAGGGGTTTATCAATCTTATTGATTTTCTCCATGAACCAGCTTTTTGTTTCATTGATTCTTTGGATTGTTTTCTGTGTTTCTATTTTGTTGATTTCAGAACCTGAAATGACCCTATCCTATACTGATGAATATCTTGCATATCACCTTAGAACCTTCATCTGGCAACGGATCGAGGTAGAGACAGAGTCTCAATTTGGAGCAACGATCTGAGCTCTTAAGGTCCAAATGAGGAGCAGAAGGAGGGAGAACATGAGCAAGGAAATCAGAACCACGAGGGATGCACCCAACCACTGGGACAGTGGAACTGATTTATTGGGAGCCCACCAAGGCCAGCTGGTCTGGGACTGAATAAGCATGGGTTGATTCTGGACTCTCTGAGCATGGCGGACAATGAAGGCAGATGAGAAGCCAAGGACAATGGCACTAGGTTTTGATCCTAATACATGAACTGGCTTTGTGGGAGCTTAGCCTGATTAGACGCTCACCTTCCTGGACGTAGATAGAAGACCTTCGTCTTCCCGCAGGGCAGAGAATTTGGACTGCTCTTCAGTATCGAGAGGGAGGGGGAATGGTGTGGGGGGAGGAGAAGAGGAGTGGGGATGGGGGAGGGGAGTGGGGGGAGGGGACAATATTTGGGAGGAGGGAAGGGAAATGGGAAACGGGGAGCAGGTGGAAATTTTAATTAAAAAAGAATAAAAATAAAAATAAAAAAAATAAATAAAATGTGGAGAGGGACTGGAGAGGTGGCTCTGGAGTTAAGAGCACTTCCTGCCTTTGCAGAGGACCAGGGTACAGTTCCCAGCACCCACACAGCTGTTAACAACCTCTTGTAACTCCAGTTCAAGGGGATCTGATATCCTCTTCAGACCTCCATGGACTCCTGCACAAATGTGGTGTACACACATACATACAGGAAAACACACATTTACGTATGGTGGAGAGCAATTGAGGAAGACACTTGCTGACTACTGGCCTACACACACATGTGGACACACTAACACACGCACATAAAGCAGTCCAAACGGAGGCACAAGTGCCAAGCTTAGGGGACAGACACTTCAACCAGTCACCGGAAATATCCAGAAATGAGAACATCTGTGAGGACGGAAGGAGGAAACAGAAGCAGAGGAGACAGTCTACGCCAGCCATAGTGACACAAGCCTGTCACCCCAGCACTCGGGAGACTAAGGCAGGAAGACGAGAAGTTTGAGGTCATTCTGGGCTACACAGTGAGATCCTGTCTCAAAAATCTAAAACTGCATTATGTGTAGGGACATAGCCCCACCTATTGGGGGCGTGTTCGCCTCGGGCTAATGTTTACGGATAAATCTGCAGGGCGTGAGCCCAGCAGGCTTTTTCTTTTGCTCCGCTTTTCCGGTACACCGCGGGAACTTATGGTCCTGTAAGTTTATTTCCTTATTAAAGCTGTATATATCTATATAATCTGTCTACATTCATTTGCGCCACCACATTTGGCGTCCCAACGTTGGGCTATTTTGCCCCCGACCCGGCACAGGGGGGGCGCAAGCTCCACCTTTCCCGGCTAGTTGCCTGAGCTCAGGAAGGCGATTTACAGCGTGCTCCCTGCTCGCTTTCCCTTCCCCCACTCCAGGCCACTACAGTCGCAGAGCAGCGACCCCCCACAGAGCAGTTAATAGCTCCCTGCTTCTTCCAAACCCTCACTGCCTGATTTAAGTGAAGCACCCGCGGTTTTGAAGTAAAAGCCACCAACCCCTTCCCTTAACAGGCAGTACAATAATTTTTGTTTTGAGTTAATTGTTTCAGACCGGCTCTGGCTTAGACCACGTGGACTCAGGTGCATTTCTTTAGCCACCACTGGCAGGAAAACTTCATTACAGGTACATAATTTTCTTTTATAAATAAGAAAAATGTCTGAAAACATTACCATTCAAGACTTTAACAGCCTTTTCAGTTGTACCATGTGGGAGATTTTACAAGAAGTGTCTGTCAGCCCACAGATATGGATCTTTCTGGGATTCGTAGTTTTCCTTGGTACTGTATGGTTTGATAATAGAAATATGATAAAGTCTTTACGAGACGAGGTTGAACGCTTAAAAACAATTGAGAATGACAACAATCTTCTCAAAAGTCAGTTTGAAGTTCTCCAGGCAGAGAACAGATCTTTGTTTAACACAACTCGACAAACTGAAAAAAATTTAGAAGAGGTACAGGCTGATGTTAAAGAGAAATTCATTACTATGGAAGAGGGAACAGCTGATTTGGATCGTAAGCTTCAGTCCCTTTCAGTAGGAACTGAAATATTAACGGCTGATATTAAGGAGAAATTCATTACTGTGGAAGAAGGAACAGCTGATTTGGATCGTAAGCTTCAGTCCCTTTCAGTAGGAACAGAAACATTAACTGAGAGAATCAAAACTGCTGAATGTGACAATCGGATTTTGTCTAAAGCTTATGACAGATTGACAGAAAGATTATCTATACAAGAAGGCACGGTATATGCTATAAAACTTATGTCCAAAGATGAGACATTATCTCTAATGGACAAACTTCATACTTTAGAATCCTCAATGAAGGCTTTAGAACATAATTCTGGACAGGAGATTCAGACATTAAAGAAGGCAATGGTGAATAGAATTGAAAAGATTGAGGAATTTCTAAATTCTGAGGAAGAAGAGCAAGAGGTAGAAAGGCATATTTTAACTAAATCTGTGGGTAAATCCCTCCGGGACAATTCCCACAAAGCTCTACCTACAGTTCTACCTGCCTTTCCAGTTGTAACAACTGAGAAAGTAGTTGGTTCCAGAAACCCTAGGGTCATCAAGGAAGATACATGGGAACCTGTCCGTATGAATGATCTCAAAGAAATTAAACAGGCTGTAATGACTTTTGGAATGAATGCCTCTTTTGTTAAAGAGATGCTAAGATCTTGGGCCACGACGAATAGGGTCACGCCCAATGACTGGTTTCAACTGAGCTCTGCTGTCCTTGAGAGTGGAACGCAATTGAAATGGAAATGCTTATTCAGGCAAGAGGCTAGACTTTTAGAACAGCAAGAAAGAGCAAAGGGAATTGAGATTTCCATAGATCAAATTTTGGGAGAGGGGCTATTTTCTGAGCCTCAGGAACAAGCTAATTTGGATGAAAACATACTCTCCGTGTGTACTACAGCAGCCTTAAGGGCTTGGGACAGGGTGCAAGACCCAGGACAGAGGATGGAATCATTTGTCAGAGTTAAACAGGGTCAGAGAGAACCCTTTAGTGACTTTTTACAAAGAATAACTAAAGCTGTACAAATAGGGATATCTGACCCAGAAGCAAGACGTATAATGATCGAGACTTTGGCTTATGAAAATGCAAATGTGGAATGCAAAAGGATTTTGGGACCTTTAAAGCTCAGATCAGCGCCATTAGAAGAATGGGTCTTGCATACACTAGATGTTGATACATTTGACTATGGCACTGAAGCATGGGTAGAAGAAGCAATTTCCAATGGTAAAAGGAGACATCAGAATACCAAATGTTTTAATTGTGGCAAAATGGGTCATATGAAAAGGAATTGTAGACAACGGATTTTCAGAAATAATAATAATGCATCTTCTAGAAATAACAGAAATAGGAGGACTCAGCCTTCAGGTTTATGTAGAAGATGTGGAAAGGGCAGACACTGGACGAATGAGTGCAGGTCTACAAGAGATAGACAAGGCAACCTGATACAGACGGGAAACGTGAGAGGGGGGGCCTCACAGGCCCCCATGGCAAACATGGTTCAGTCATTTCCAGTTACTACAGAGAACGTGACTCGTCAGGACAATTAGAAAGCCCCATGCCTACTGTTACAAGCAATAATGATCAGAAAGATGAGTTCCGTGTGTTTTGGCAAACTTCTATAAATGACCAAAGACCAAAGCTGAGAGTGTGTGTAAATGGCATTTTTATTACTGGCCTGCTGGACACAGGTGCGGATGTAAGTATCATTACCCCAGAATCTTGGCATCCATATTGGCCTCTTCAGAATGTAAATGTTCAGCTCCTGGGAATTGGAACCCTATCTCGAGTAAGGCAGAGCACGAGATGGGTTGAATGTATAGGTCCAGAGGGACAAATAGGAAAATTAAGGCCATATGTAGCCAATATTGCAATGAATTTATGGGGTCGTGACCTATTACAACAATGGAATACCCAAATTAACATTCCTGCTACTTCTAGAGCCTATATTTCTGGGGATAATATTAAAAGATATTACAAACGGAGAAAACCGGCCATTCGGGCTGTACAAGAACAAGCAATTGATGTCCCTTCAGAGATACCAACAGCCTTGCCTTTAAAATGGTTGACTGAGAAACCAATATGGACAAAGCAATGGCCTTTAGCTGAGGAAAAGTTACAGGCTTTAGAACAGTTGGTACAAGAGCAATTAGATGCTGGATATATAGAAGAATCTACCAGCCCTTGGAATTCTCCTGTATTTGTGGTTAAGAAAAAATCAGGTAAATGGAGAATGGTGACAGATCTCAGGGCTATCAACAAGGTTATTCAACCTATGGGCCCTCTGCAATCTGGAATTCCTTTGCCCTCTTTATTGCCAAAAGGATGGCCTCTCATAGTTATTGATTTAAAGGATTGTTTTTTCACTATACCTTTACAAAAAGAAGATAGAGAAAAATTTGCCTTCACAGTGCCTACTTATAATAATTCTCAACCTTCGAGTAGGTACCACTGGGCCGTCCTCCCCCAGGGTATGTTAAATAGCCCCTCCCTGTGCCAATATTTTGTGAATCAACCATTGCAAATAATACGCAAGAAATTTCCCAAATCGATAGTATATCATTACATGGACGACATTTTGTTATCTGATTCAAACATGGATACCTTGAACAGACTGTTTGAAGAAATAAAAATACTTTTACCAAAATGGGGATTGCAAATTGCTCCTGAAAAGATTCAGAAGGGAGATTCTGTTAATTATTTAGGTTATAAAATAGGTTTACAAAAAATTAAGACACAAAAGGCACAAATTCGGAGAGATCGCCTACGGACTCTTAATGACTTTCAAAGACTATTAGGGGACATTTCCAGTCTACGGCCAGCTATTGGGATAACACCTGATCTAATAATTCATTTGAACAAAACCTTGGATGGTGACAAAGATTTAAACAGTCCCAGAGAATTAACAGCTGAAGCAGAAAAGGAACTGACGATGATTGAGGAAAAATTACAACAGGCACATGTGGATAGGGTAAATCCAGAGCTCGACTGTATTCTCGTCATACTACCGTCAAAAATTTCCCCTACAGGAATTTTAATGCAGAGAGATGATATTATCTTGGAATGGATCTTTTTACCACATAAACCAAGTAAGAAACTGAAAACTTATGTAGAAAAAGTCTCTGAGTTAATTATAAAAGGCAAGTTGAGACTTCGTCAACTAGCAGGCATAGACCCAGCAGAAATTATAGTGCCTTTCACTGCTGATGAACTAAAGAAATTATGGGAAGATAATGAACCATGGCAAAGAGCTTGTGCTAATTTCTTGGGAGACATTAATAACAACTATCCAAAAAGCAAGAGGCTTAACTTCATAAAGAGAACTTCTTGGATCCTTCCTCGAATCGTCCGTGATACTCCAATAACTGGAGCCCGTACATTCTATACTGATGCCAATAAATCAGGGAAGGCAGGTTACAAATCAGAAGACTTGGGTAAGGTGGAACAAAGTCCTTATGATTCTGTCCAGAAGGCAGAATTATATGCCATTCTTATGGTGCTAAGGGATTTTAAAGAACCTATTAATATAGTTACTGATTCACAATATGCAGAAAGAGTTATTTTACATATTGAAACTGCTGAATTTATACCTGATGATACAGAACTAACCTCTTTGTTTATCCAGGTGCAAGGTTTGATTGGGAACAGGCTTTGCCCTATGTACATAACACACATCCGATCCCATACGGGTCTGCCAGGTCCTCTAGCACAAGGTAATGCAGAAATTGATCAATTATTGATTGGTAGTGTGCTACAAGCCTCTGAATTTCATAAAAAACATCATGTTAATAGCAAAGGTTTGAAGAAAGAGTTTTCTATTACATGGCAACAAGCTAGGGAGATTGTAAAGAAATGGCCTACTTGCTCTTTCTATAACCAAACGCCACTGCCTGCAGGGGCTAATCCAAAGGGCACCCAAAGGAATGAAATCTGGCAGATGGATGTGTTCCACTTTGCAGAATTTGGCAAATTAAAATATGTTCATCACACCATTGACACGTATTCAGGCTTTCAGTGGGCAACGGCTTTAAGTTCAGAAAAAGCTGATTCAGTTATCACTCATTTATTAGAAGTCATGGCTATCATGGGTATACCTACACAAATAAAGACAGATAATGGTCCTGCTTATGTCTCTAGGAAAATGAAACGGTTTTTTGATTATTACAATATCAAGCATGTTACAGGTATACCATACAATCCTACAGGTCAAGCAGTCATAGAAAGATCAAATCGAACTATAAAGGATATGTTGAACAAACAGAAAGGGGTGGAAAACACCCCCAGAAATAGGTTACATAATGCTTTGTTAACCTTGAATTTCCTCAACGCTAATGAGAAGGGAACATCGGCTGCAGAAAGACATTGGATAATGGAAAAGTCTACTGAACTAAATCAACCAGTTTATTTCAAGGACGTGCTGACCTCACAATGGAAGCCAGGAGATGTGCTGCGTTGGGGAAGGGGATTTGCTCTTGTCTCCACAGGTGAGGAAAAATTGTGGATTCCAACAAAATTGATAAAGGTTCGTTTTGATGAAGAGAAGCCAGTTGGGAAAGATAAATAACAATTCAATCACATGGATGGCAATCATACTGATGGTAAGTAATACAGATAGGTTGGGGGTAGGGTTCTCTTCTTATCTCCACAGGAAAATATCCATCTTCAAAGAATTTAAGGTACCCCTAATATTTAATTACTGATGGAGGGACTTGTTCTGTAAGTATTAATTTATATATATATATATATATATATATATATATATATATATGTCTTAAACTTTCTTTGCTTTTCCTCATATCTGTGTCTTTCTTTATATGTCAGTATATGTCCTTGTTGTTAATGTTTAAATTTCCCATAACAAGCAACAAATTTTCCTACAGTAATCTTTGAAGTTTCCAGGATGAAGATGGGGCCCCACAACATCAACTTCATCTGGTTTTTATGACGTCATGAATTTTTTTTTTTAAAGCGCTAATATTAGACCTGTTTTTTGGTACCAACTACAAGAGACAATTTTGAATGGTGCACATTTTTGACAACACTCTGGTCGGACCTTCTCAAAACGCTCTGAGACTAGTTATAATTTTCTTAGGTCAAAGGTTAATTTGGGAATTTTACCATCATTTGCTTTCACAGGACCCCCTAAGAAGAACGTCGCCCCCATGTCAGCTAGAAGCAATCTTAGAGGACGACATCCCCTCTCCCAACAGAGTTTGCCCTCAGGGTTGGGGACATCTTTTAATGGTTGGTTTAGGGTTGAGGGGATGGGGTGATATTTTTTTGGAAAAAAAAAAAAGAAGAAGAAGAAGAAGAAGAAGAGGAAGAAGAAGGGGGTAACTGGTTTTTTGGGATGATTGGTATTTGTGAATTACTGTCTATAGAAAATTGTACTGGTACTGTTTCTTGTATATTGATATGTTAAATATTGAATATGAGTGTTCCTACCTCTATTTTTGTATGAGTATGCTTATAACTTTGTCCATATTGTATTGATACATCTACCATATTACATTGTACATTTCTACCTCTGATACTATGACATTGTTTACAGATCATTGTCTTCATATATTGCACAGTTGTTTATTCTTTTAGTCTTCAAAGTTAGATAGGTATTGAGAATTATATGTTTGTCATATTTATTTTTAAGTTTATCAGGTCTTTTAGTTACATAGAGATTATATTTAGTATAGATAGTATGATCTTCAGCCTCTTCGAAGAGCTGTAGAAAATGACCTTTAATCTAACCTAAAATTTCTATGCCAAAGAGACACAATTACTCCTGGCAACACCACTCTACTCCCGAGAGAACGTTGAGCACCAAAGACACTCCACTGGGAGCTTGTCTTCTTGGCAGAACTGGCCTTTGGGTTAAGAAAAGCCCATACCTCAACTTCTGACAAAGATACAGAATATCCCTAAGTGGATGAAACAGGATTGTCTTATCTTGCCAAGACAGGGTAGGATAGTCCTAAGAAAGTTCCTTGCCTTTAATAATGGTATGCCAGTTATGTTAGGCCTTAGCCAAAGTTGGTTGACTCAACATTGCAAACGAGACTTTGGGTGATTGCCCAGGTAGTCAGTTGTCTCTGTTGGATATCTCTCGATTGTTAAGTAATCTTTATTCCCTTCTCAGATCTTTGACGGAGTTGAAGATTATATAATTGTAGTTACTCTCTATGTTATTTAGACTCCTTGAGATAGAATGTTTAGCAAAAGTTTTGTTCTCAATATTGTTTGTTATATTTATTATTTGTTATTATTGTATATAGTTGTATTTGGTTTGGTTTTATCTTATTTAGACAAAAGGGGGAGATGTAGGGACATAGCCCCACCCATTGGGGGCGTGTTCGCCTCGGGCTAATGTTTACGGATAAATCTGCCGGGCGTGAGCCCAGCAGGCTTTTTCTTTTGCTCCGCTTTTCCGGTACACCGCGGGAACCTATGGTCCTGTAAGTTTATTTCCTTATTAAAGCTGTATATATCTATATAATCTGTCTACATTCATTTGCGCCACCACAATTATGGGTGTGAAAATGCCCGTAGTATTGAAGGAGAAAAAGCACTGGAAGGACTTATGGCTGATGGGAGCCAACAGACAGAGAGGGGTCAGCGCAGATGACAGAGTGTGGGTACGGACACACAGGCCACACCAGGCATGAAAAGCACAGCTCAGAAGAGCAGGATGGGCAGGGAAATGGTGCCCAGAGCAAACAAGCTCACCACAGAGGACCCTGAAGAGGAAAGAACTCAGTCACAAACCTTGAGGCACAAACAGCAGCCAGTCCACCCCTGCGGGGCAGGCCACTGCCTCCCAGACAACTGAATCCTGAGACTACCTGCCCACTATGTGACTGCACACAGCACAGAGGAAAACCCATGACCAGCTTCTCCGCCTGCCTCTGCTGACAGTTTTTCTCCATTCACCAAGCCCCAGATTTTCTGTCCTTCAGAGCCTTGCCTGGGCTGCAGTCAGTACCCACCTGGCCTCAGTGACGTTGGCAGGGTTGCCCCTACACACCTCCAGCTGCACGTAGTCAGAGCAGTTGACCTGGCTCCAGTCAGGGTCACAGACAGCCAAGAAGCTGGGTGTCAGCCGGCCAATCATGTACTTGGCCAGGTCTGTCCAAGACTGGCTCACGGCGGCCCTGAACAGGAAGGTCCCCAGCACCTTGTAGATGGCGGCCACGTAGTTGTTGAAGTCGGATCGTGAATAGAGACGGTCTGTGTACACCAGGTAGGCCTCCCCCGATGAGACCTGCCAATGGAACAGCTGTAGAGTGCACGGCAGACACCGCTCCCAGGGTGCATCCTGCTAGGGAGCTGGGCCCCACCTACCTCAGGACAGGGCTCAGCCAGCCCCCACCCGAGCACTTTTCCGCCTTACAAGGATGACGGTGGCCGTGATGATGACCCCGGCCATGAGTCCGTGGGTGATCGTGTCTGGACGGTAGGGGTACCGGATAGAGTCATCTCTGCAGTAGAACCCTCGTTTGTATGGTGTGTTCACCAGAGTCAGGATGACGAAGGGCAGAGAGGCTGTGGGAAGCCAGGGAAGGCACACAGTGCAAATCCTGCCCACATGGTTTCTGTCCTGGGATCATGGTCGCTGTGCCATGACCCCATGGGAAACGCCTCGGGTGACTTCTGTTAATGAGCCCAGCTACTGAGCCGCTCTACCATGCTGCACTCTGGCCCCACCTTAGGCCTCCCTCGGGCTGACTCAGCACCAGCAGCCACAGCCTCTACACACCATACTGAAGTACAATGGCTCCTTCCCGTCTCATTCCAGCCCTGATGAGCCACCCATGGGGTCACCGGTGCTCTTCATGGCTCCTGCCGCCTTATCGACAGTTGGCTTTGTCTGCATAGGAACACCAGGTGCCTGATCTAATAATTCATGTAAACAAAGCATTAGATGGTGATAATGATTCGAATAGTCCCAGAGAATCACAGCTGAAGCAGAAAGGGAACTGACGATGGTTGAGAAAAGTTGCAGGAGGCACATGTGGATAGGGTGAGTCGAAATCCTAGTGTCTTTCTTGTCATGCTGCCTTCCAGAATTTCTCCTGTGGGGATTTTAATGAAGAGGGGAGATATTATTTTAGAATGGATCTTTTTACACATAAACCAAGTAAAGAATTAAAAACTTGTGTGGAAAAAGTTTTTGAATTAATTATAAAAGGTAAATTGAGACTTTGTCAGCTAGCAGGTATAGATCCAGCAGAGATTGTAGTGCCTTTCACTACTGATGAAATAAGAAAGTTATGGGATGAAAATGAACCATGGCAAAGAGCTTGTGCTAGATTTTTGGAGAAATTAATAGCAACTATCCCCAAAGCGATTGGCTTAACCCCAGAAAGAGGACTTCTTGGATTCTTCCTCATAATATGTGATGCTCTGATAACTGGAGCCCATACATTTCATACTGATGCTAATAAATCAGGGAAGGCAGATTACAAATCAGATGAATTCAGCAAGGGTGGAAAAAAGCCCTTATAATTCTGTCCAGAAGGTGAAATTATTTGCCATTCTTATGGTAATAAGGGATTTTATAGAATCTCTTAATATAATTACCAATTCACAATATACAGAAAGAGTTATCTTGCATATTGAAACCGCTGAATTTATACCTGTTCATAGAGAATTGACTTCATTGTTTATCCAGGTGCAAGACATGATCAGGAATAGGCTTTGTCCTATGTACATGACACACATCTGATCCCATACGGGTCTGCTAGGTCCTCTAGCACAAGGTAATGCAGAAATTGATCAATTATTGATTGGAAGCCTGTTGCAGGCCTCTGAAATTTATATAAAAAAAATCACGTCAATAGAAAAGGTTTAAAGAAAGAGTTTTCTATCACATGGCAACAAGCTAAGGACATTATAAAGAGATGTCCTACCTGCTCTTTCTATAATCTGCTGACAGAAGGAAACATGATTATCCACTAAGAGGCATCTAGAAAACAAAATATGGTTTATGAATCCAGGTACTGTTTACACTTACAATTTATACACACACACACACATATGTGTGTATACCTGGTTTTGAAGTGGCTTTGTACCTCTCTAAATCCAAGCTTGGTAAAATGAACATTCAGAGTTTCTGTCTCATATCAGGAGCCATCTGTTATAAAACAGAAGGAAGACTTTAGAAAAAAATCTACTTTCTCCATGATTATTTTGTCTATATCATATTCTTCATTGTATATATGTTTATATGAATGATGTTTAAGTTTTCCATGATGAACAATAGATTTCCCCACAGATCCTTTTCCTGCTGTAAACTTTGAAGTTTCCAGGAAGAAGATGAGGCCCCACAGCAACCACTGTACCTAATTGAGATGACATCGTGATATAGACAGTGCTACTCTAAGACCACTTTTTTGGGTACCGGCTCCTGAAATGGTGCACCTTCTTATATTCTGGCAGAACTCCAAAGGAGAATGTTGAAAACAAAAACAAAAATTGCTCAGAAATTTTTGCAACTATGCTAGACAGTAATTTTGGTACTTAACCACCACTTAATTTTTGCAGGATTCTATTTAGACAATATCGCTCCCATGACAGCAGGAAGTAATTCTAGAAGATGATGTCCCCTATACCCAAAAAGTTTGTCCTTAGGGTTGGGAACACTGTTTAGGGGTTGTTATTATTACTCATACTAGATAGAGGGTTGGGGTGAAATCTATGTTTGTTCAAAGAAAAGAGGGGGGCAGTAATAGTGGGTAATAGAGTGAATACTTGTGAGCTATTATTTATGGATAATTAACATTGCTATAGTTTTTGTATATTGATACAAGTTCAAATTATATTTGTTACTTTTGTTTACATTATTTATACATCTATACAAAGTTCTTTTGTCAGATTGTATGTATGTGTGTTTCTGTCTCAGTTTAGGACATTTTGTACACTGATACAACCTTTAGGGTATATATTCATATTGTATTACATATTACTGCTACCTCTGATCAAGATACTTATAGATTGTTTATATTTTGAGGCCATTATTCTCATTTGTTACAGATTTGCTTACAGATTATTTAATATTCTGTCATGAAGTTTTAGTCTTTAAGTTATACAGGCATTAATTATTATAGGTCAATAGTTGTTCATGTTTGGTGTACATACAGTCAGATAAATTAGGTTCTTTAGATAAATAGAGATTATATTCTATCCAGTTAGGTAATCTTCAACCACTTCAAGGATCTGTGGAACATGGCATTTTAATAATTTAGGGTTCTGTTGATATGAGACATGATTGCTTCTGACAGCACCAATCTATTCCCGAGAGGATGATGAACACCAAAGACACTCTACTTGGAATTTGTGTTCTTCTTGACAAAACTGACCTTTGAACAAGGAACTGACAATGCCTCAACTACTGACAAGTTACATAGTATCTGGAAATGGATAAGCAGAATTGTCAAACCTTACTAAGACAGGGTAAGACTGTTTTGAAAAATTTCCTGCCTCTGAAATGGTCTGTCAGTTAAGCTAGGCCTTAGCCAAATTTGATTGCTTCAACGTTGCAAAATGAGACTTTGGGTGATTGCCTAGTAGGCTGTTTGTGTCCCTTATATATTGCTTGCTTTGGAAGCTACTTGATTGTACTTCCTGCCTGCTCAAGTAATATTATCTCCCTTCTCAGACCTTCGATGAGGTTGAAGATTAGATAGTTGTAGTTACTGTACTCTTATGATCTAGCCAATCCATTTCCTATAGAAGACTTAGACTCCATAAGATAGAGTTGTAACCAATTCTGAAAGCTTTATTGTGTAACAGGAAATTACCAGTGGTGACTCTGTTTCCCCATCCCCATTATTTGGATATTTCATTTAGATTGACTTCACATATGCATATATTTTCGGAAGTTTCTTCTGTATTAGCTTTCCATACTATCCCTCAAAGATCCATTAATTTTAGTTGTCTCTCCCTGTATTCCCTCTTACAGCCTCTTGTCACCTCCTCTGCCTCATCTGCTCACCCCATTTCAGCCACCTGCCCATCCATATCTATCCTGTTTCCCATTCCTTATAAAGTGTATCTGTTCCCTTTAGTCCCTTATTCTATACCTACCCTCTGTATTTCTATGGATTATAGCATGGTTATCGCTGACTTCATATGTAACATCCACATATAAGTTGATACATACTGCATGGGCTGAGCAATTCTCCACCGTGTAAACGCACCACATTTTCTTCATTCTTTGAAGGCATAAGTCAGAAAATAATGCCACACCAATTCAGAATTATGGATGATAAAAGGGTTATTTTTAAGGGTAAAACTTACAGATCACCGACCTTGACTACAGCCCTCTGAGTGAAGAGTAACAGAGCCAGAAGAGAGAGCAGGGTCACGGTTACTGCTGCTTTTATCGTATAAGAGGACATGCCCAAATGGGCTGGTATCTTCAAGGCTATGGCTGAAGGAGCAGAATGTGCTCCCACATTACCTCCCCTTTTTATTTAAATAAGAGAGTTCCAAACCCAATACAAAACTATATACACTAGGAAAAGATATCAAGAATAAATAGAATTACACCCAGCATAAACAATATTAAGCAAAGAACATATGCTAAATGTTTTAATAAACAGTCTATCTTATGGAGTCTAAGTCTTCTATAGGAAATGGATTGGCTAGATCATAAGAGTACAGTAACTACAACTATCTAATCTTCAACCTCATCGAAGGTCTGAGAAGGGAGATAATATTACTTGAGCAGGCAGGAAGTACAATCAAGTAGCTTCCAAAGCAAGCAATATATAAGGGACACAAACAGCCTACTAGGCAATCACCCAAAGTCTCATTTTGCAACGTTGAAGCAATCAAATTTGGCTAAGGCCTAGCTTAACTGACAGACCATTTCAGAGGCAGGAAATTTTTCAAAACCGTCTTACCTTGTCTTAGTAAGGTTTGACAATTCTGCTTATCCATTTCCGGATACTATGTAACTTGTCAGTAGTTGAGGCATTGTCATTTCCTTGTTCAAAGGTCAGTTTTGTCAAGAAGAACACAAATTCCAAGTAGAGTGTCTTTGGTGTTCATCATCCTCTCGGGAATAGATTGGTGCTGTCAGAAGCAATCATGTCTCATATCAACAGAACCCTAAATTATTAAAATGCCATGTTCCACAGATCCTTGAAGTGGTTGAAGATTACCTAACTGGATAGAATATAATCTCTATTTATCTAAAGAACCTAATTTATCTGACTGTATGTACACCAAACATGAACAACTATTGACCTATAATAATTAATGCCTGTATAACTTAAAGACTAAAACTTCATGACAGAATATTAAATAATCTGTAAGCAAATCTGTAACAAATGAGAATAATGGCCTCAAAATATAAACAATCTATAAGTATCTTGATCAGAGGTAGCAGTAATATGTAATACAATATGAATATATACCCTAAAGGTTGTATCAGTGTACAAAATGTCCTAAACTGAGACAGAAACACACATACATACAATCTGACAAAAGAACTTTGTATAGATGTATAAATAATGTAAACAAAAGTAACAAATATAATTTGAACTTGTATCAATATACAAAAACTATAGCAATGTTAATTATCCATAAATAATAGCTCACAAGTATTCACTCTATTACCCACTATTACTGCCCCCCTCTTTTCTTTGAACAAACATAGATTTCACCCCAACCCTCTATCTAGTATGAGTAATAATAACAACCCCTAAACAGTGTTCCCAACCCTAAGGACAAACTTTTTGGGTATAGGGGACATCATCTTCTAGAATTACTTCCTGCTGTCATGGGAGCGATATTGTCTAAATAGAATCCTGCAAAAATTAAGTGGTGGTTAAGTACCAAAATTACTGTCTAGCATAGTTGCAAAAATTTCTGAGCAATTTTTGTTTTTGTTTTCAAAGTTCTCATTTGGAGTTCTGCCGGAATATAAGAAGGTGCACCATTTCAGGAGCCGGTACCCAAAAAAGTGGTCTTAGAGTAGCACTGTCTATATCACGATGTCATCTCAATTAGGTACAGTGGTTGCTGTGGGGCCTCATCTTCTTCCTGGAAACTTCAAAGTTTACAGCAGGAAAAGGATCTGTAGGAAAATCTATTGTTCATCATGGAAAACTTAAACATCATTCATATAAACATATATACAATGAAGAATATGATATAGACAAAATAATCATGGAGAAAGTAGATTTTTTTCTAAAGTCTTCCTTCTGTTTTATAACAGAGGGCTCCTGATATGAGACAGAAACTATGAATGTTCATTTTACCAAGCTTGGATTTAGAGAGGTACAAAGCCACTTCAAAACCAGGTATAAACACATATGTGTGTGTGTGTGTGTGTATAAATTGTAAGTGTAAACAGTACCTGGATTCATAAACCATATTTTGTTTTCTAGATGCCTCTTAGTGGATAATCATGTTTCCTTCTGTCAGCAGATTATAGAAAGAGCAGGTAGGACATCTCTTTATAAAGTCCTTAGCTTGTTGCCATGTGATAGAAAACTCTTTCTTTAAACCTTTTCTATTGACGTGATTTTTTTTATATAAATTTCAGAGGCCTGCAACAGGCTTCCAATCAATAATTGATCAATTTCTGCATTACCTTGTGCTAGAGGACCTAGCAGACCCGTATGGGATCAGATGTGTGTCATGTACATAGGACAAAGCCTATTCCTAATCATGTCTTGCACCTGGATAAACAATGAAGTCAATTCTCTATGAACAGGTATAAATTCAGCGGTTTCAATATGCAAGATAACTCTTTCTGTATATTGTGAATTGGTAATTATATTAAGAGATTCTATAAAATCCCTTATTACCATAAGAATGGCAAATAATTTCACCTTCTGGACAGAATTATAAGGGCTTTTTTCCACCCTTGCTGAATTCATCTGATTTGTAATCTGCCTTCCCTGATTTATTAGCATCAGTATGAAATGTATGGGCTCCAGTTATCAGAGCATCACATATAATATGAGGAAGAATCCAAGAAGTCCTCTTTCTGGGGTTAAGCCAATCGCTTTGGGGATAGTTGCTATTAATTTCTCCAAAAATCTAGCACAAGCTCTTTGCCATGGTTCATTTTCATCCCATAACTTTCTTATTTCATCAGTAGTGAAAGGCACTACAATCTCTGCTGGATCTATACCTGCTAGCTGACAAAGTCTCAATTTACCTTTTATAATTAATTCAAAAACTTTTTCCACACAAGTTTTTAATTCTTTACTTGGTTTATGTGGTAAAAAGATCCATTCTAAAATAATATCTCCCCTCTTCATTAAAATCCCCACAGGAGAAATTCTGGAAGGCAGCATGACAAGAAAGACACTAGGATTTCGACTCACCCTATCCACATGTGCCTCCTGCAACTTTTCTCAACCATCGTCAGTTCCCTTTCTGCTTCAGCTGTGATTCTCTGGGACTATTCGAATCATTATCACCATCTAATGCTTTGTTTACATGAATTATTAGATCAGGCACCTGGTGTTCCTATGCAGACAAAGCCAACTGTCGATAAGGCGGCAGGAGCCATGAAGAACACCGGTGACCCCATGGGTGGCTCATCAGGGCTGGAATGAGACGGGAAGGAGCCATTGTACTTCAGTATGGTGTGTAGAGGCTGTGGCTGCTGGTGCTGAGTCAGCCCGAGGGAGGCCTAAGGTGGGGCCAGAGTGCAGCATGGTAGAGCGGCTCAGTAGCTGGGCTCATTAACAGAAGTCACCCGAGGCGTTTCCCATGGGGTCATGGCACAGCGACCATGATCCCAGGACAGAAACCATGTGGGCAGGATTTGCACTGTGTGCCTTCCCTGGCTTCCCACAGCCTCTCTGCCCTTCGTCATCCTGACTCTGGTGAACACACCATACAAACGAGGGTTCTACTGCAGAGATGACTCTATCCGGTACCCCTACCGTCCAGACACGATCACCCACGGACTCATGGCCGGGGTCATCATCACGGCCACCGTCATCCTTGTAAGGCGGAAAAGTGCTCGGGTGGGGGCTGGCTGAGCCCTGTCCTGAGGTAGGTGGGGCCCAGCTCCCTAGCAGGATGCACCCTGGGAGCGAGCGGTGTCTGCCGTGCACTCTACAGCTGTTCCATTGGCAGGTCTCATCGGGGGAGGCCTACCTGGTGTACACAGACCGTCTCTATTCACGATCCGACTTCAACAACTACGTGGCCGCCATCTACAAGGTGCTGGGGACCTTCCTGTTCAGGGCCGCCGTGAGCCAGTCTTGGACAGACCTGGCCAAGTACATGATTGGCCGGCTGACACCCAGCTTCTTGGCTGTCTGTGACCCTGACTGGAGCCAGGTCAACTGCTCTGACTACGTGCAGCTGGAGGTGTGTAGGGGCAACCCTGCCAACGTCACTGAGGCCAGGTGGGTACTGACTGCAGCCCAGGCAAGGCTCTGAAGGACAGAAAATCTGGGGCTTGGTGAATGGAGAAAAACTGTCAGCAGAGGCAGGCGGAGAAGCTGGTCATGGGTTTTCCTCTGTGCTGTGTGCAGTCACATAGTGGGCAGGTAGTCTCAGGATTCAGTTGTCTGGGAGGCAGTGGCCTGCCCTGCAGGGGTGGACTGGCTGCTGTTTGTGCCTCAAGGTTTGTGACTGAGTTCTTTCCTCTTCAGGGTCCTCTGTGGTGAGCTTGTTTGCTCTGGGCACCATTTCCCTGCCCATCCTGCTCTTCTGAGCTCTGCTTTTCATGCCTGGTGTGGCCTGTGTGTCCGTACCCACACTCTGTCATCTGCGCTGACCCCTCTCTGTCTGTTGGCTCCCATCAGCCATAAGTCCTTCCAGTGCTTTTTCTCCTTCAATACTACGGGCATTTTCACACCCATAATGCCGTTTTAGATTTTTGAGACAGGATCTCACTGTGTAGCCCAGAATGACCTCAAACTTCTCGGCTTCCTGCCTTAGTCTCCCGAGTGCTGGGGTGACAGGCTTGTGTCATTATGGCTGGCGTAGACTGTCTCCTCGGCTTCTGTTTCCTCCTTCCGTCCTCACAGATGTTCTCATTTCTGGATATTTCCGGTGACTGGTTGAAGTGTCTGTCCCTTAAGCTTGGCACTTGTGTCTCCGTTTGGACTGCTTTATGTGCGTGTGTTAGTGTGTCCACATGTGTGTGTAGGCCAGTAGTCAGCAAGTGTCTTCCTCAATTGCTCTCCACCATACGTAAATGTGTGTTTTCCTGTATGTATGTGTGTACACCACATTTGTGCAGGAGTCCATGGAGGTCTGAAGAGGATATCAGATCCCCTTGAACTGGAGTTACAAGAGGTTGTTAACAGCTGTGTGGGTGCTGGGAACTGTACCCTGGTCCTCTGCAAGGGCAGGAAGTGCTCTTAACTCCAGAGCCACCTCTCCAGTCCCTCTCCACATTTTATTTATTTTTTTTGATTTTTATTTTTATTCTTTTTTAATTAAAATTTCCACCTGCTCCCCGTTTCCCATTTCCCTCCCCTCCTCCCAAATATTGTCCCCTCCCCCCACTCCCCTCCCCCTATCCCCACTCCTCTTCTCCTCCCCCCACACCATTCCCCCTCCCTCTCGATACTGAAGAGCAGTCCAAATTCTCTGCCCTGCGGGAAGACGAAGGTCTTCTATCTACGTCCAGGAAGGTGAGCATCTAATCAGGCTAAGCTCCCACAAAGCCAGTTCATGTATTAGGATCAAAACCTAGTGCCATTGTCCTTGGCTTCTCATCTGCCTTCATTGTCCGCCATGCTCAGAGAGTCCAGAATCAACCCATGCTTATTCAGTCCCAGACCAGCTGGCCTTGGTGGGCTCCCAATAGATCAGTTCCACTGTCCCAGTGGGTGGGTGCATCCCTCGTGGTCATGATTTCCTTGCTCATGTTCTCCCTCCTTCTGCTCCTCATTTGGACCTTAAGAGCTCAGACCGTTGCTCCAAATTGAGACTCTGTCTCTACCTCGATCCGTTGCCAGATGAAGGTTCTAAGGTGATATGCAAGATATTCATCAGTATAGGATAGGGTCACTTCAGGTTCTGAAATCAACAAAATAGAAACACAGAAAACAATCCAAAGAATCAATGAAACAAAAAGCTGGTTCATGGAGAAAAATCAATAAGATTGATAAACCCCTATCCACATTTTATTTTAAGACAAGGTCTCTTACTGAAGCTGGAACTGTACAATTCTAGACTGGCCAGAAAGCTCCAGGGAGCCGTCTGTCTCCAGCTCCCCAGGCCCGGGATTACGGGCGTGCTCCACACCCCACTTTCCCCATGAGTGCTAGGATGGAGTCTGTGGTCCGGGATTACAGGCGTGCTCCACACCCCACTGTCCCGTGAGTGCTGAGATGAGCACTCTGGTCCGGGATTACGGGCGTGCTCCACACCTCACTTTCCCCATGATGCTAGGATGGAGCTCGGGTCCTCATTCTGACAGAGCAGGCTCCTCACTGACCATCTTCCCAGCTCCTTAGACAGCTTGTTTATTAGTCATGCTATGTGTGTGCATGTGTGTTTTCTCCGCATGTGCTCTCTCTCTCTCTCTTCTCTCTCTCTCTCTCTCTCTCTCTGTATGTATGAATATATCTATGTATCTATCTATATCTATTCTCCTGTAAAACAGTGATTTTTGTCTCTATGGCCATACTGATGATCAAATCAATGGCTTTGACTCATGAGGCAATTCTCTCTAACACCAAGTTCTAGTGGGGAATGGACAGTGTGCTCACCATCTACTTAGTGACTCCCCTGAGGGAACAATGTGGACGGCCATTTCGTGAGGGTCTGTTGTCAGTGTAGTGATTGACAGGATTGATATACATTTCTCTGTTTTCTGGGTGCTAGGGTGGAGCTAGGGGCTCTGTCTTAGCCCTACTTTGTCTGCCAAGGTTGTGGAGTGGCTCTGGGGGTGCACTGGGGATGCCTGGTCCTTCTGAGCCTCCAAAGCATAGCCCCCAGGTTGCTGCTTGAGCTCTGAGGCAGCGGTGACTGATATCTTTATAAGTTGAGGTGATATCAGTACCCCGGACCACCAGCTGTTGCAACAGTTGCCGTGACAATATTGGGTGACAGTACTGGGTTACGGTGGCTGTATTGGGTGATTGCCACCCTCAGTGTGGTCTTGCTGGCCAGGCCTGCTCCAGGAGCAGGTAGGAGCAGGTCGGGGAGTTGGAGTTGGTGAAGTGAGAGTGAGGAGGGGAGATGTTCACTCCATGGTGAGTGTCCTGTGTGTGTAAGCCTTCCCTCAGGCTAAGAGACCAGAGAGATTGCTCAGTGTTTAGGACCCCTGGCTGCTTTTCAGAGGACCTCGGTTAGATTCTCAGAACCCACAAGGCAGCTCACAACCATTTGTAGCCTCAGTTCCAGGGGAATCAGATGCCCCCTTCTGGCCACTTTCAGGCACTGCAGTAATGTGGCAGACATAGATGTAAATAAAACACCATATACATAAAGATATATAAATCTTAAAGATGATTTATTTTTAGTCTCTCTCTCTCCCTCCCTCCGTCCTTCCCTCCCCCCTCCCTCCCTCCCTCCGTTTGTGCACATGCATGTAAGTGCTGGTGCCCTCAGAGCATCAGATCTTGTGGTAGTTGTGAGCAGCTGGTGTAGGTACTGGATGATGTAGGTACTGGGAACTGAACTTGGGTCATCTGCAAATGCAGTCAGGACTCGTAGCTGCTGAGTCATCTCTCCAGTCCTGCTTCCCATAGTTTAGAGTTGCACCCCTCTGTGGCTGCCAGCCCCTCAAGGAGCCCTTGGCTCTGCCTTCTGGGTTCCACTGACCAGCTTGCCCTCCCTCCCAGGCTCTCCTTTTACTCCGGACACTCCTCCTTCGGCATGTATTGCATGTTGTTCCTGGCGGTGAGTGTCTCCCTTCCTCCCAGGGAACCTTGCCCAGCCTCCCCTCCCCTGGGCCTGGGTCTCCCCGCTGCACAATGGAGTACGTTGAGGAGGCCCTGAGGGTAGGGGGTTTACGACTCTTGCGTTGGGCTGGGCAGGGAGAGGACGCCCATGGGCCCAGCTAATGCAGGCTGATGCCCCCACAGCTCTATGTGCAGGCCCGGCTCTGCTGGAAGTGGGCACGGCTGCTGAGGCACGGTTCAGTTCTTCTTGGTGGCCTTTGCAATCTATGTGGGCTACACCTGTGTGTCAGACCACAAGCACCACTGGAGTGATGTCCTCCCTGGTCTCCTGCAGGGAGCCCTGGTAGCGTGCCTCATGGTGAGCCCTGCCTGCCTCATCCTATAGGACCTGTCCAGCCTGAGCCCAATGTTCCTGTGACCTCTGCCTGCTGATCTGCGTCCCAGAGCTTGCCCCTCACCACTGGCCCGGTTTTCTTTACTACCCTCATTGTCTCCTCCCTCATTGGCTCCTCCCTCTGGTCTTCTTCCTTGGCTTTATGCACTGCTTTCCCCTCCCCCACAGGTCCGCTATGTCTCAGACTTCTTCAAATCCCGGCCGCCCCAGCCCTGCCAGGAGGACCAGGAACCGGAGCGCAAGCCCAGTCTGTCCCTGACGCTGACCCTCGGCGACGGACCTTAGCCACTATGAGTACCCAGTCTCTTCCCGGAAGTCACCTGTGGGTCAGTCACGTGTTGACCCCTTGGCCCTGGTCAGGCACTACTGACTTTGGGGCTGCCCTAGGGTCCCGGATGGTGACCATTGATCAGGGTCCTGGGTACCTGACTGGCCCAGAGTGTGGGCAGGATCCATCCTCATTGCTCTCTGAGTGCCCTAGGAAGATAAGATGAGGTCCTGCTCCGAGGGCTGTCTCCCACCACAAAGGGCTTTTCGAGGAGAACCATCCCTGCGTGGCCCCAGGAATGGGTCGGTCTATGATGGTTTATGAAGTCGGCATCCTCCCTGTGGGTCCTGCGGGGACAGACCGCTTGTCTGCCTGGGTGGAGCGGTTCTCCTTGGCCTGGGTCAGGGATCACAAGTGTGAAAATGGCTGCTAAACCTTGGGCTGCCTAGGAACAGACACACGTGACTTTGGTCTGAATCCTCTTCTCAAGCCTGCAGAAGATTCCTGCCCGAGCCCTCCAAAGCCCTCCCTCAAAGTTTGCTGTCCAGTCCGGCCTCCACTCCCCCGCACGGACCGGATGTGTAGCCAGGCTTTGGGAGTGGGCCTAGGTCTGCCGTTCCCATCTATTTCAGAACACTTAAAGTTACCTTCATGGGAGGGTGAGCTATAAACTTTGTACCAAAGGTCTTGGCCCTGAGTGTTGATTTTAAGCTCTCCTGGTGAGATGGCCCTGCTGCACCTGCCTTCTTGCCCAGTGCACTGTGTTGGACCTGCCCAGTCTCAGCATTGACTTAGGGGACAGAGACCTGGCCTGGTTGTTCTGTATACAGCCCAAGATGGAGGCCTTATAGCCACTGTGGCCTTCCTTGGTGTGTGGTGGACGCTTATGCTAAGTCCACTTTAGAACACAGAGACCCTTCATGGAGCATGTTACTAGATGCCCAAAGATGCTCCCAGAGTGCCTTGCTGGTCATCCAGGGGCAGCAGGAGTGGTGGCAGGCCTTGCTGTATCCCAGGACAAGGTATGTGTCTGTCTGGGAATGGGCAGGCTCCTTGGGCCAGAGAGCATGGCGGGACAGTTAGGGACACCTCCATCTCGCTCCTCTCCTTAGAGACCGGGTCAGGATTGAGTCTAAGTCCTGTACACCAGGTTCCTATAGGGATCAGCTGGTCCATTACAGTCAGAAGACCCCAGGGAGAAGGTGGGTTCACGTCTCCTGAGCTCAGCAGGGCTCTGTCAGACTGGCAAAGAACTCAGTTTAGTGAGCACGGCGGGAGTGGGGCACAGCTGTGACACTAGCACTGGGGAGGCTGAGGTCGGCTGGTGATGTGAGACCAGCCTGGGCTAGGGTGGCTCCTGTGTGTGTGTCCGTGGGCATTCACGTGTGTGCATGTATGTGGAGGTCAGAGGGTGACTGCAAGTGTCAATCCTTAGATGCTTTCCACTCTTTGTTTGAGACAAGGTCTCTCATTGGCCCGGAACTTTCAAGTAGACCAGTGTGCATGGCTGTAGCTTACAGGCTTGCTCTTGTCTCTGCCTCCCACTGCTGGTATTGCATCATGCCTGCCTTACTGCATTGCTCCTGGGGATCCAAACTTAGGTCCTCATGTTTTGGACAAGTGTGCAGCTGACACCCTTCTGTCACGACCCTGGAGAGGGATTTTTTATTTAAACAGCAAGCAGGGGCTGGAGAGATGGCACAGTGGGTTAAGTGCCTGTAACTCCATCAGCTGGGGGTACCTGATGCCCCTACTGGCCTCTATAAATACTACATTTATGTGCACATACCACCCTCCTTAACCCCACACACTGAAAAAAGGTTAAATCCTTTCTTTATCCCTTTTATCAAAACCAGATCTTTACTCACAATATATTGTGACTATGGTTCCCTCTCTCTTCTCCTAGTTCCTCCCCACTCCCCCTCCTATCTGGATCCACCCATTTTCTTTTCTCTTCACTAGAAAAGCACAGGTTTCTAAGGAATAGCAACAAAATAAAATGTGATGATATAAAACAAAAGCTAACATGTCAGAAGAAGACAAACAGAAGGAAAAGAGCCCAAGAGACAGTGCAATAAGCAGAGACCCACTCGTCCGCAACTCAGGAATCACATGAAAACACTAACCTGGAACCTACAATACACATGCAGAAGATCTGGTGCAGACTGCGCAGGCCCTGTCCATGCGGAGAAGCTTTTGGGTTCCATGAGGCCCCATTTATTAATTGTTGATCTTAGTGCCTGTGTTAAAGTTGTCTTACTCAGGGTTTCTATTGCTCTGGCGAAACACTGTGACCAGAAAGCAAATTGGGGAGGAAAGGGTTGATTTGTTTCACTCGTCCACATCACTGTTCATCATTGAAGGAAGTCAGGACAGGAACTCAAGCAGGGCAGGAGTTGATGCAGAGGCCTTGGAGGGGTGCTGCTTACTGGCTTGCTCCCCATGGCTTGCACACCCTGCTTTCTTATAGCACCCAGGGCCACCAGCCCAGGGATGGCACCACCCACAAGGAACTGGGCCCTCCCCCATTGATCACTAATTATGAGAATACCCTACAGCCTGATCTTATGGAGGCATTTCCCCAATTCAGGCTCTCTCCTCTCAGCTAACTCTAGTTGTGTCAAGTTGACTCATGACTAGTCAGAACAAGAATGTTTTGTTCAAGACGTCTTCTCCCATGCCTACGCATTCAGTGGATCTGTTTTTTTGTTGAGTTTTTTGATCAACTTGGACTTGAGTTTTGCACTGGGTGACAGATAAGGGTCTATTTGCATTCCTCTACATGCAGATATCCAGTTAGACCAGTGCAGTCAGAGACTGCTTGTTTGTTCCCGGCCACCCAGACCCAAAATAATCACAGAGAAACTATATTAATTGCAACACTGCTTGGCCAGTGACTCGGGCATATTCCTAACTAGCTCTTACATCTAAAATTAACCCATTCCTATTATTCTGTTTGCCACAAGATTTTGATCTATTGGGTAAAGTTCTGGTGTCTATCTCCTTTGGTAGCTACATGTTGTCACTCTGACTCCGCCTACTCTCTCTTTCTCCATCTCTGTTGGGATTTTCCACCTGGCTTTACTCTGTTAAGTCATGGACCAAAAACGCTTCTTTATTAACCAATGGCAGTAAAGCATATTCACAGCACATAGAGGAGAATCTCACATCATCTTCCCTTTTTTGTCTAAATAAAAAGGAAGGTTTAACCTGTTGTGATCCAGCTGCCCTTTTTCCCCCTGACTGAAACGGAACTTCCTTGTGGTCTGTAATTGACAATGATGTTTGTGTTCTTTCTGGCCTGTGGGTCTCCATAGAAGGAGTAGAGGTATAAAAGGTTGCTGGGCAAAATAAAGGTTGCTGTTCTTCCACCTGAAAAGAAACCTCCGTGTCTCAATCCCGGCACTCCCCACCAGTCTTGCTATCCAGGCTGTGCTGGCCGCAGCATTAACCTTAACATAGTAAAATTACATATAGCAAAATGGGTATCAAGCAAGAATTACAGTTATAATATTTATATCTACTTTATCTTTTGTTGTAAGGAAAACTATAATTATAACTATCCATTTTCAACTTCATCAAAAAGACTCCAGAAGGATATATTATTACCTAAGTTAAGAGGAAGTGCATTGTAAGCAACTTCCAAAACTCTAGAATTGACAGAGACATCTTGCTGCCTGGACAGTTACTCATTCTGTTACAGAAATTCTTCTGTAACATTAGAGTAATGGGAGGATGAAGGATGGTTCCCGGCCACCCAGCTTAGCTTAAAATAACCACACAGAAACTGTATTAATTAAATCACTGCTTGGCCCATTAGCTCTAGCTTCTTATTGGCTAACTCTTACGTATTAACTTAAACAATTTCTATTAATCTGTGTATTGCCACGTGGATGTGGCTTACCAGCAAAGTTTTGGCATGTCTGACTCTGGCGGTGGCTCCATGGCATCTCTCTAACTCGGCCTTTCTTTCTCCCAGCATACAGCCTAGCTTTCCTTGCCTAGTTCTGTTCTTCCCTGTCAAAGGCTAAAGCAGTTCTTTATTCATTAATGATAATCACAGCATGCAGAGGGAAAGCCAACATCACCTCTACTTTTCTGTTTAAATAAAAAGGTTTTAAATTTAACATAGTAAAATTACATAAAACAGTTATCAAGCAAGAATTACAGTCATATCTATTTTATCTTTTATCATAACTAAGGAAACCTATAACTATAAATTATTCAACTCCTAGAAAGAATCCAGAAGGCTATATTACCTAAGTAAACAAGAAGTGCATTTTTTTCAGGTAAACATATATATTATAACCTTTGTGATATGAAACAATGTTGATGACTCCTCTATCTAATCTACAAATAGGACAATGTCGAAAGTGACCTTGCGATGTCTGAGTCGACCCATATGAAACATCAATGCATTCCAGCACAGCTTCACCAACAATTTAACTCAGGGGCAACAGAGTCAAGACAAGAAGACGGGGTCTGTGATGGGAACATGTGCCCTATGGAGAACTCAGCCTGATTATTGAACTCTTTCTGGAAGCACAGATTTTAGTAAGATTTGACTTCACTTTTCCTTTACTTTGGAGAAGCCGTCTTCCATCCAGTGCTCTCAGTTCCCCCAGTCTCCCCCAACTGAGGATCCACATTTAGTTCATGATCACACAGGAAGAAAAAGAACGGTGGTGCTTAGTTCTCTGAACAAATCCATTAACAAAGGTTTTAAGAAGAGTTAACCAAGAGTTCTGGTGGAAATAAGAGGCAATTACAGTCTCAGATATCGTCCTGGCTGGACCATTTTCCAGTGTCTGAGTCATTAAGTAGCCCTGCTGTGACAGTGTGATGTTCTTAGCCTTGACAGAATTCTCGGCTTCCTGTTGGTCAGGACAAAGTCCTCACAGAATCGCATGGACCTGATACTGGAAGGGCAGTGCAGAGAAGATGCAGTTGCTTTGTAGGAGCAGTCTAGTCTCCTGTCTGCAACTTCCAGATGCTTTGCCTAATGGCTGAACTTATCGATACACAGCTCCAGTCCTGCCATTTTTTTTCAGAACTCACAGAACAGAGCATCTCAGCCTCAGTTATGACGTCATCAAAGGTGAGAAAAGTTGAAGACAATCTGAGCATGCCTTGATCAGTTCTCAGGTGTCATCACATCTTCACTGTGTCCGTGCTTATCTGTTCCTTCATGGTGACACTGTCCATAGGATCCCGGCATACAGTGAGGAGGCATCAGTTACTCCAGGTTCCTGTAGAATCCAAACGAGTATACATGAGCTTCAGGTGAAGAATCTGTCTCAGATTTTACAACACGGACTACCCATCATTTTTGCTGAGAGGCAGTGTATATAAACCATTGGAAGGAGCCTGTAGAGAGAATCCCTGAGGGTGATTTGGAGAGTCAGCCCAGACACAGAGGAGTCCAGCCTTTTCTGGACAGGCTCTTACCTGACCCAGATCTCTGGGTGCTCTTGGCACCCCCTGCTGGTCATGAGCACCCTGGCAGGGAGGTTTGTGTCTGATCTCAGAGTAACTTTGCATCACTGAATCTGGCGTGTGTCCTCATGGCTGTGTCCTCAGGCCTCAGACTGCTCATTTCCAGGTACAGGGTGTTCTTGGCATTGTCTCTGGAGATGGTGAATCGGCCTTTCACGGCATCGGTATATTTGATGTCGCTACTACCACCACTACGCGACCCATTCCATGCCTTTTCTTGGAGCCTGGCAGACCCGGCTCATGTGATAATCACGGAAAGTGAATCCAGAGGCATCACAGGACAGTTTTAAGGATGTTTGAGGCTGCACTAAGCCTCCTCCTGAATCTACCCACTGCACCTCACACTGGACACCATTTAAAATAACGGCAAAGAAAATCCAAATAAGCCACAAGTCCATGGTAAGTGATCTGTGCTCAGTGCTGATCTCTGAATGGGAGACCCTGGGAATCCAGGACTGGGCTCCTCTGCCAGAACTTCAGGGTCAGGGAAGGGCTGGTTTTCATGGGCACAGAGAAGCCTTATTTGCACGTCTTCCTCCTGTAGTGAGCTCTGGAGTTGGACCCTTGGGGGATGGCGGTGCTCAGAGCAGATATAAGGCATCAAAGACTATGACGACAGTTACAGAAACTGACATAGTGAAGAACCTCTATGTGCACCTTTTTCTGCTAAGGATTCACCACAGTTCACTGAGTTCTCTTTCACGCAGGTGCTCAGAACATGCCGTGTTTCCACACTGTTGTATCTCCTTAGCATATCTATGTAATTTAAAAGAGCCACAAACTGTTGTGTGTCTATATAGGAGCTCTGTCTTTCCCCGTCTCTGGACTAGACATAGCATCTCCATAATGTGGATCGTGGACAGGGTTATGCCAGCCTGGAGAGGTTAACTTAGCTCCTTCCTTGAGACAGAAGCACCTTGGGATTTTCTGAGTTTTACAGATTGATGAGACAAGGCTGTGCTCAGGCCATAAGAGACTACAATGAGAGAGCCGTTGTCGCTGCTGCTCTGCTTTTGGGCCTGGTGTTGACCACATCAGTAGATAACAGGGGGACAATTTAAAATGGTTCTAATGAAAAATGAATAGTTGGATGTGGGGATGGTTCAAGTGCACACAACTGCTACCACAGTTACACACACAGTTACACTTTTAGATCCAGCCATACACCAAAACACACACACACACAATCACATCCTTGCAGCAGAGGGACTGAATTTCTTTCTTCTTGTCTTCTGACACGACCACTCTGGTTGGTGTGAACTTGCCAAGCTGATACTGAACCATGGGAGATTCTCTCGCTACTGTCTCACTGAAAACCGAGTTAAAAGTGTGAACGTTTGCCGGGCGGTGGTGGCGCACGCCTTTAATCCCAGCACTCGGGAGGCAGAGGCAGGCGGATCTCTGTGAGTTCGAGGCCAGCCTGGTCTACAAGAGCTAGTTCCAGGACAGGCCCCAAAAGCTACAGAGAAACCCTGTCTCGAAAAATCAAAAAAAAAAAAAAGTGTGAACGTTTTCTGACCATCTCATGCAGATTCTGTAAAAATTTGAAGCATTTTTAATAGAAAAATTTCTTTTCTTTTTAAAATTATTAATTATTTATTTATTTAATAAAATTTCCACCTCCTCCCCTCCTCCCATTTCCCTCTGCCTCCCCCTCCCTCTCTAGTCCTAAGAGAAGTCAGGGTTCCCTGCCCTGTGGGAAGTCCAAGCCCCCCCCATCCAGGTCTAGGAAGGTGAGCATCCAAACAGACTAGGCTCCCACAAAGCCAGTACATGCAGTAGAATCAAATCCCAGTGCCATTGTCATTGGCTTCTCAGTTAGCCCTCATTGTCATCCACATGCAGAGAGTCCAGTCTGATCACATGCTCGTTCAGTCCCAGTCCAGCTGGCCTTGGTGAGCTCTCATTAGATCAGTCACACTGTCTCAGTGGGTGGACCAACCCCTCGCGGTCCTGCCTTCCTTGCTCATGTTCTCCCTCCTTCTGCTGTTCATCTGGAACTTGGGAGCTCAGTCCGGTGCTCCAATGTAGGTCTCTGTCTCTATCTCAGTCCTTCTCGGGATGACGGTTCTATGGTGATATGCAAGTATTCATCAGTGGGACTATGGGAGAAGGCCAGTTCAGGCACCCTCACCTCTGTTGCCCAAGAACCTAGCTGGGGACATCTCCTTGGACACCTGGGAACCCCTCTAGAGTCAAGTCTCTTACCAACCCTAAAATGGCTCCCTTAATTAAGATATCTTCTTCCCTGCTCCCATATCTACCCTTCCTCCACCTCAACCATCCCATTTCCCCAGGCTCTCTCCAATCCTCCCCTTCTCCCTTCTCTCTCCCCATATCCCCTTTCTACCACCCCACCCACATGCTCCCAACTTTTTCCCGGTGATCTTGTCTACTTCCAATATCAAGGAGGATAAATATATGTTTTTCCTTGGGTCCACCATATTATTTAGCTTCTCTAGGATCACGAATTATAGGCTCAATGTCCTTTATGACGAGAAGCCAATTATGAGTGAGTACATCCCATGTTCATCTTTTTCAGGATAGTGTTTTCTATTTCCATTCATTTGCATGCAAAATTCAAGATGTCATTGTTTTTTACTGCTGAATAGAACTCTAATGTGTAGATGTGCCACACCTTCTTTATCCATTCTTTCATTGAGGGGCATCTAGGTTGTTTCCACGTTCTGGCTATTACAAATAGTGCTGCTATGAACATAGTTGAACAAATGCTTTTGTAGTATGATTGGGCATATCTTGGGTATATTCCCAAGAGTGGAATTGCTGGATCCTGAGGAAGGTTGACTCCCAGTTCCTGAGAAATTGCCACACTGATTTCCAAAGTGGTTGTACAAGTTTGCATTCCCACCAGCAATGGATGAGTGTTCCCCTTACTCCACAACCTCTCCAGCAAAGGCTATCATTGGTGTTTTTGATCTTAGCAATTCTGACAAGTGTAAGATGATATCTCTAAGTTGTTTTGATTTGCATTTCCCTGATACCTAAGGAAGTTGAACATGTCCTTAAGTATCTTTTGGCCATTTGAACTTCTGTTGAGAATTCTCTGTTCAGTTCAGTACCCCATTTTTTAATTGGGTTAATCAGAATTTTAATGTCTAGTTTCTTGAGTTCTTTATATATTTTGGAGATCAGACCTTTGTCTGTTGCAGGGTTGGTGAAGATCTTCTCCCAGTCAGTAGGTTGCCTTTTTGTCTTAGTGACAGTGTCCTTTGCTTTACAGAAGCTTCTCAGTTTCAGGAGGTCCCATTTATTCAATGTTGTTCTTATTGTCTGTGCTACTGGGGATATACGTAGGAAGTGATCTCCTGTGCCCATGCATTGCAGGCTACTTTCCACTTTCTCTTCTATCAGGTTCAGTGTGGTCAGATTTATATTGAGGTCTTTAATCCATTTGGACTTGAGTTTTGTACATGGTGATAGATATGGATCTATTTTCATTCTTCTACAGGTTGACATCCAGTTATGCCAGCTCCATTTGTAAAACCTGCTTTCTTTCTTCCATTGTATAATTTGAGCTCCTTTGTCGAAAATCAGGTGTTCATAGGTTTGTGGATTAATATCTGGGTCTTTGATATGATTCCATTAGTCAATGTCTCTGTTTTTATGCCAATACCAAGCTGTTTTCATTACTGAAGCTCTGTAATAGAGTTTGAAGTCAGGGGTGGTAAAGCCTCCAGAAGTTCCTTTATTGTATAAGATTGTTTTGGTTATCCTGGATTTTTTGTTTATCCATATAAAGTTGATTATTGTTCTTTCAAGACCTGTGAAAAATTTTGTTGGGATTTTGATGGGAATTGCATTGAAACTATAGATTACTTTTGGTAGAATTGCCATTTTTACTATTTTGATCCTGCCAATCCAAGAGCATGGGAGATCTTTCCACTTTGTGATATCCTCATCAATTTCTTTCTTCAAAGACTTAAAGTTCTTGTCAAATAGATCCTTCACTTCCTTGGTTAGAGCTACCCCAAGTTACTTTATGCTACTTGCGGCTATCGTCAAAGGTGATGTTTCTCTGATTTTCCTCTCTGCTTCTTTGTTCTGTGTGTATAGGAGAGCTACTAATTTTTTGGAGGTGATCTTGTATCCTGCCACATCACTGAAGGTATTTATCAGCTGTAGGAGTTCCTTGGTAGAGTTTTTGGGGTAACTTATGTATACTATAATATAATCTGCAAATAACGAAGGTTTGACTTCATCCTTTCCAATTCAAATCCCCTTGATCTCTTACGTTGTTTTATTGCTATTGCTAGAACTTCAAGCAGTATATTGAAGAGATATGGAGAGAGTGGACAGCCTTGTCTTGTTCCCGATTTTAGTGGAATGGCTTTTAGTTTCTCTCCATTTAATTTGATGTTAGCTGTCGACTTGTTGTATATTGCTTTATTATATTTAGGTATGAACCTTGTATCCCTAATCTCTCCAATACCTTTATCATAAAGGGGTGTTGAATTTTGTTGAATCTTTTCAGCATCTAATGAAATGATCATATGTTTTTTCCTTCAGTTTATTTATATGAACATATTTTCATATGTTGAACCAGCTCTGCATCACTGGGATGAAGCCAACTTGATCATAATGGATAATTTCTTTTGATGTGTTCCTGTATTTGGTTTGCCAGTATTTTGTTGAGATTTTTTGCATTGATGTTCATGAGTGAGATTGGTCTGTAATTCTCTTTCTTGGTTGAGTCTTTGTATGGTTTTGGTATCAGGGTAACTGTAGCTTCATAAAAGGAGTTTAGCAATGACTCTTCTGTTTCTATTTTGTGAAACACATTAAGGAGTATAGGTATTAGCTCTTCTCGAAGTTCTGGTAGAATTCTGCATTGAAACCATCTGGTTCTGGGCTTTTTTTTTGGTAGGATGGTTTTTGATGACAGCTTCTAATTTCTCATGACTTATAGGTCTATTTAAATTGTTCACCTTGTCTTGATTTAATTTTGGTATATGGTACTTATCTAAAAAAATGTCCATTTCTTTCACATTTTCCAATTTTGTGGCATACAGGTTTTTGTAGTAAGATCTAATGATTCTCTGAATTTCTTCTGTGTCTGTGGTTATGTCCCCTCTTTTCATTTCTGATTTTTTTTTTTTGCGTGTTCTCTCTCTGCCATTTGATGAGTTTGGATAGGGGTTTGTTAATTTGTTGATTTTCTCCAAAAACCATCTTTTTGTTTCATTGATTCTTTGGATTGTTGTCTGTTTCTATTTTGTTGATTTCAGCCCTCAGTTTGATTATTTCCTGTCTTCTACTCCTCCTGGGTGAATCTGCTTCTTTGTTTTCTAGAGCTTTCAAGTCTCTAATGTTGCTTTCTCCATTTTCTTTATTTGGGCACTTATAGCTATGAACTTTCCTCTTAGCACTGCTTTCATAGTGGCCCATAGGTTTGGGTATGTTGTGTCTTTATTTTCATTGAATTCAAGGAAGACTTTAATTTCTTTATTTCTTCCTTGACCCAAGGGTGGTTCTGTAGTTGTCTGTTCAGTTTCCCTGAGTTTGTAGGCTTTCTGGGGGTAGAATTGTTGTTGAATTCTAATGTTTGATCCGATAGTACACAGGTGGTACACAGGTGGTTACTACAATTTCTTTTTATCTGTGGATGTTTGCTTTGTTACTGATTATGTGATCAATTTTTGAGAAGGTTCTATGAGATGCTGAGAAGAAGGTATATTCTTTCCTGTTTGTGTGGAATGTTCTATAGATGTCTGTTAAGTCCATTTGATTCATTACATCTGTTAGTTCTCTTATTTCTCTGTTAAGTTTCTGTCTGGTTGACCTCTCCATTGGTGATAGAGGGGTGTTGAAGTCTCCTACTATTAGAGTGTGGGTTTTGATGTATGCTGTGAGTTCTAGTAAAGTTTCTTTTACATATGTGGGTGCTTTTATATTAGGGGCATAGATATTCAGGATTGAGACTTCCTCCTGATGAATTGTTCCTGTTGTGAGTATAAAGTGTCCTTTTCCATCTCTTCTGATTGATTGTAGCTTGAAGTCAATTTTGTTAGATATTTGTATAGCCACACCCTCCTGTTTCTTACATCCATTTGCTTGGAAAACCTTTTCCTAAACCTTTACTCTGAGGTAGTGTCTGTCTTTGAGGTTGAGGTGTGTTTCTTGTAAACAGCAGAATGTTGGATCCTTTTTTTATATCCATTCTCTTAACCTGTGCCTTTTTATAGGTGAATTGAGTCCATTGATATTAAGTGATATTAATGACCAGTGGTTGTTTACCCCGATTATATTTTGGTGGTAGTGTTTGTGTGTTTCCCTTCTTTGAGTTGTGCTGGTGGAGGATTGTCAGATGCCTGTGTTATTATGGGTGTTGTTGGCTTCCTTGGTTTGTGGTTTTCCTTCTAGTACTTTTGTAAGGCTGGGTTTGTGGCTATGTATTGTTTAAATCTGTTTTTGTCCTGGAATATCTTGTTTTCGCCATCGATGGTGAATGAAAACTTTTCTGGGTATAGTCGTCTGGGCTTCATCCATGGTCTGCAGCACATCTACCCAAAACCTTCTGGCTTTCATAGTTTCCAATAAGAAGTCAGGTGTAATTCTGATAGGTTTGTCTTTATATGTTACTTGACAGTTTTCCTTTGCAGCTTTCAATATTCTTTCTTTATTCTGTATGTTTTGTGTTTTGATTATTATATGGTGACAGGATTATTTTTTGATTCAGTCTATTTGGTGTTCTATATGCTTCTTTTATCTTCATAGGAATATCCTTCTTTAGGTTGGGAAAGTTTTCTTCTATAATTTTGTTGAATATATTTTCTGAGTCTTTTAGATGCAATTCTCCTTCTTCTACCCCTATTATTCTTATGTTCAGTCTTTTCATGGTGTCCCAGATTTCCTGGATGTTTTGTGTTAAGAATTTGTTCTTGGGGGTTGGAGAGATGGCTTAGTGGTTAAGAGCATTGCCTCTTCTTCCAAAGGTCCTGAGTTCAACCCAGCAACCACACGATGGCTCACAACCATCTGTAATGAGGTCTTGTGCCCTCTTCTGGCCTGCAGACATACGCACAGACAGAATATTGTATACATAATAAATAAATAAATATTAAAAAAAGAATTTGTTCTTTTTTAATCAATGAATTTATTTCCTCTATAGTATCTTCAGAATCTGAGATTCTTTCTTCTTTCTCTTGTATTCTGTTGGTTATACTTGTTTCTGTAGTTCCTGTTCATTTACCCAGATTTTTCATATCCAAGCCTTCCCTCTGTTTGTGTTTTCTTCATTACCTCCTTTTCATTTTTCAAGTCTTGAACTGTTTCCATTACCTTTTGATTGCTTTTTCTTGGTTTTCTTGGGTATCTTCGAGAGATTTATTCATTTCTTCTACCTTTTTGTTTGTCTTCTCCATTTCTTTTCTTTTTTTTTTGGATTTTTTTATTTTTTTTTTTTCGAGACAGGGTTTCTCCGTAGCTTTTGGTTCCTGTCCTGGAACTAGCTCTTGTAGACCAGGCTGGCCTCAAACTCACAGAGATCTGCCTGCCTCTGCCTCCCGAGGGCTGGGATTAAAGGCGTGCGCCACCACTGCCCGGCTCTTCTCCATTTCTTTAAAGGAGTTTTTCACATCCTGTTTAAGGGCCTCTATTATTTTCATAATGTTACATTTAAAGTCTATTTCTTCTACTTCTTCTGGAATAGGGTGTTCAAGTCTTCTTGTTGCGTGATCCCTGGATTCTGGTGTTGTCATGTTGCTTTTCAGGTTGTTGGAGGAATTCTTGCATTAGCGCCTGCCCATCTCTTCCTTCAAATGCAGCCAGGAGAGTATTGGTGTTTTGGTCCAATTTTTGCTGTTACTGACTGTGTACTTGAGGAATTTTCTTGGTCTGGCCTCTCTTAGGGCCCCTTGGCACTGAAGCCAGTCATGCTGGTGGATCTAAGGACCCCCAGATGGAAAGGAGTGCCCTCTGGCTGGATTTCCTCAGTGCAGGAGCAGGATCTGTTCCTGGGCCAAGGACCTTGCAGACAATAGGGCAGGCTTGGGGGAGGCAGGGTTGTGTGGAGCAAAGAAGCCCCTGCAGCAGGAGCTGGAGGGGCCCTGCACTCCCTTCCAGATCGTCAGCCCCCGGGGGAGGAGGCACACACTCAGCCCATCTGGATGAATCTCTTCAGTACAGGAAAAGGGACTCCTGGTGGTCCAAGGACCCTGCAGACAAAAGATGGATTTTGGGGGGGCAGTGTCGTGTGGAACAAAGGAGCCCCTGCAGCAGGAGCTAGAGGTACCTTGCACTCCCTTCCAGTGACCTTGAGCCTGGGCAGGCTCACACTCACCCCTCCGGATGCATCTCCTCCGCACAGGAACAGGGACTCCTGGTGGGCCAAGGACCCCACAGACAAAAGGGCAGACTTGGGGGGAGGCAGGGTAGTGTGGAACAAAGAAGCCCCTGCAGCAGGAGCTGGAGGTGTCCTGCCCTCTCTTCCGGGGACCTTCTGGCCAGTGTATATTCCATCTTTACGTGGCTTATCCTTCTTACTCTATTACTTTTTCTACAAGTTTAATATTTATTTTATTATCTTTACTCCTTTGATCTATGTCTGTACTCTTTTATATTATAACTGTCTATATTCTTTTTTCTCTCTCTTCAAACCAGCGTACATTTATCCAACATTGTGACCCATTTAGAGGTCTTATCCATCTGGATTTGTCTTTATTGTGCACATATCTGTAATTATTTTTTGACCAGGAGCACTTTTTAAAAAAATGCTAAGCAGACATGGCTAGGACCAACTCTGCCCAATCCAACATGGCAGAGACATGTTCATTGCCCCTGAGAACTATGCACATTGCCAACTCCTGTGTCATAGCAGGTCTGTGTCACCATTAAGCTGTTTGTAATATGCTGCTCATAGACCTCATTTAAGTGTTCAGCTTCCTGAAAAAGCAAGAGCTGTTCCTGCAAATAGCCTGAACCAGGAAGCCCTCCCCTAAAGTAGCCACACAGTCTTCACTGCCAAAGCTGAGTCAAGAAGACCTCTCCTAAAGGAGTTATGGTGCCCCTGCTCACTGCTAGCAAACAGAGCTCATCAAAAAAAAAATGTAGCTACCAAGAAGCTGCGCTAAACTCTGTTTTAAGCCTAAAATTTCTTTTTTTATTTTTTCCTTTTTTATTACTTAAAAATACCAATCCAAATTTCAACTCCCTACCCTCCTCCCATGCCCTTCCATCTCCCTCTACAGATTATCCCCCCTCCAACACTAAGTGAGTGCCATGAACCCCGCCCTGTGGATAGTTCAAGGCCCTCCCTACTACGTCTAGGTTGAGCAAGGCTTACATCCAAAGAGAATAGGATCCCATGAAGCCGGTATATGCAGTAGAGACACATCCCAGTGTCACTATCAGTGGCCCCTCAGTCTGCCCCAGCTGTCAACCCCCTTCAGAGGAGCTGGGTTGTTCCCATGCTCGTTCATTCCCACTCCAGATGGAGTTGGTGAGCTCCCATTTGCTCAGGCAAACTGTCTCAGTTGATGACCCCCTCATGGTCTTGAATTCCTTGCTCATACTCACTCCCTCCGTGCTTCAGCTGGATCTTGGGAAATCAGTCCAGTACTCAGATGTGGGTCATTGCCTCTGTTCCCATCTGTTGTTGGATGAAGGTTCTATGGTGATATTTTAGATAATCATCAGTCTGACTACAGGGTAAGGTCAGTTCAGACACCCTCTCCTCTATTCCTTAGGGTCTCAGCTGGGTTCATCCCTGTGGGTTCTTGGGCATTTTTCTAGAGACTGGCTTCTTGTTAACTCCATAGTGGCTCCCTCAATCAAGATATCTCTTTCCTTGTTCTCATATCTGTCCTTCTTCCATCTCGACTATCCCATTCCCTCAAGTTCTCCTCAATCTCCCATTCTCCCCCATCTACTCCCCACCACCCTGCTCCCAAATTTTTGTCTGATTCTAATTTCCAAGTGTGTCTATATATGTTTTCCTTTGGGTTCACCTTATTACTTAGTTTCTCTAGGATCCTGAATCATAGGCTCATTGCCCTTAGTTTATGACTAGTGTCCACTTATGAGTGAGTACATACCATACTCATTTTTTGGGGAATGGGTTACCTCACTCAGGATGATGTTTTCTAATTCTGTCCATTTGCATGCAAAATTCAAGATGTCATTAATTTTTACTGCTGAGTAGAACTCTAATGTGCAAATGTGCCACACTTTCTTTATCCATTCTTCCATTGAGGGGCATGTAGGTTGTTTCCAGGTTCTGGCTATTACAAATAATGCTATGAACATAGTTGAACAAATGTTCTTATAGTATCATTGAGCATCTTTTGGGTATATTCCCAAAAGTGGAATTGCTGGATCCTGAGGTAGGTTGATTCCCAGTTTTCTAGAATTTCTTTTTTAACCTCTGTTAGGTTTTATGTGGATGCAGTCAGCCCACATTGGTACTCCAATTTGTAGCATATTCCTGGCTAATTCTTAATATTTAATATTATTTATAAATATTAATAATATTTAATATAACAATAATTTAATATCATAAATTAACCCATTTCTATTATTTTATATAGGCTTGTGGTTTACTGATAAGGTTCTGGGGCCTCTGTCTCTTTCAGCAACTACATGGCATCTCCCTGACTCTGCCTACTCTCTTTCTCCATCTCTGTTCAGATTTCCTCCTGGCTTTACTCTGTTAATCCATTGGCTAAAAGTAGCTTCTTTATTAACCACTGGCAATAAAACATAGTCATAGCATACAAAGGAAAATCCCCCATCCTACCAACACCATTTTGGTGCAGGACAATTGTATTCTATCAATTATGCTTTAAATAAACACTGATTGGCCAGTAGCCAGGCAGGAAGTATAGGTGGGACAACCAGACAGGAAGTAGAGGAAGGGAAATGAGAACAGGAGTATTCATGGAAGAAGGAAGCTCTTCCCACAGTCCTGTCCAGACACTGAAAAAGCAGGATGTGACCTGCTCCACTGAAAAAGGTACTGAGCGATGTGACTAACATAGATAAAAATAATGGGTTAATATAAGTTATAAGAGTTAAGAAGAAGCCTGAGCTAATGGGTCAGTTTATAATTAATATAGAACTCTGTGTGATTTTCTTTGGAACTTGATTGCAGAAACCTGGTAGGACAGAAATCCCACAAGCAGGCCATCATGTTACACTATTTGTTGAAGACTGTCTTTTTTTCCATTGTATAATTTTGGCTTCTTTTTTGTACTGGCTGGTTTTGTATGTCAACTTGACACAAGCTAAAGTTACCAGAGGAAGGAGCCTCAGTTTAAGAAACACCTCGATGAGATCCAGCTGTAAGGCATTTTCTCACTTAGTGATCAGTTGGAGAGGGACCAGTCTATGGTTGGTGGTGCCATACCTGGGCTAGTGGTCCTGTGTTCTATAAGAACATGGGGTGAGCAAGCCATGGAGAGCAAGCCAGTAAACAGCCCTCCTCCATGGCCTGTGTGTCTTACCTCCTGCCTCTGGGATCCTGCCCTGTTTGAGATCCTGTCTTGACTTCAGGGATGAACAGCAATACTGAGGAAAAGCCTATTAAACCCTTTCCTCCACCCACCTTCCTTTTGGTCAGGGTGTTTCATCACAGCAATAGAAACCCTAACTAAGACATTTATAAAAAATCATGTGTCCATAAGTGTTTGGATTTATGTCTGGGTCATTGATCAATATGTCTGCTTTTATGCCAATACCATGTGACTTTTTTTTTCCTGCAGCTCTGTAGTAGAGCTTGAGGTCAGGAATGGTGATACCTCTGGAAGTTGTTTTATTCATTAGGATTGTTTTGGTTATCCTTTATTTTTAATTTTTCTATATGAAGTTGAGTACTGTTCTTTTAAAGTCTGTAAAGAATTGTGTTGGAATCTTGATGGGGATTTTACTGAATATATAGATTGTTTGCAGTAGGATGGCCATTTTTAGTGTTAATTCTACTGATCCATGAGCATAGGAGATCTTTCCATCTTCTGATATCTTCTTCAACTTCTTTGTTCAAAGACGTGAGGTTTTTATCACCAAATCTATTAATTGCTTGGAAAGAGATATCCCAAATTATTTTGGATAAGTTGAAGCTATTGTGAAAAGTGCTGTTTCTATGATTTCTTTCTCAGTCTGTTTGTTTTTTTTTATATAGGAGGGCTACTAATTTTTATGAGTTAATTTTGTATTAAGCTACTTGGCTGAAAGTGTTTATCAAGTGTAGGATTTCACTAGTGGAATTTTTAGGGACACTTGTGTATACTATAAATCCATCTGAAATAATAATACTTTGACTTCTTCATTTCTGATTTGTATCTTCTTTTTTTTACTTTTTTAAAAATTTTATTTCTTTTTATTACTTTATAAATGATACCAATCAAATACCCACTTTCTCCCCTCCTCCCACTTCCATCCTGCTACCCCCCACATCCTCCCCAAACCCCTCCAGTCCTAAGAGAGGGCATGGTACCCTGCCCTGTGGGAAGTCCAAGGCCCTCCCCCCACATCCAGGCTTAGGAAGGTTTGCATCTAATGAGAATAGGATCCCAAAAAAACTAGTATGTGCAGTAGAGACAAATCCCAGTGCCATTATCATTGGCTTCAAAGTCTGCTCCAATTGTTAACCACATTTAGAGTGTCCAGTTTGATCTCACGCTCGTTCATTCCCAGTCCAGCTGAAGTTAGTGAGCTCCCATTAGCTCAGGCACACTGCCTCATTGAATCAAACAGCCCCTCATGGTCCTGACTTCCTTGTTCATATTCTATCTCCTTCTGATCTTCAACTGGACCTTGGGATCTCAGTCTAGTGCTCTGATGTGGGTTTCTGTCTCTACCTCCATCCATTGCTGGACGAAGGTTCTATGGTGACATTCAAGATAGTCATCAGTCTGACTAGAAGAAAAGGCCAGTTCAGGCACCCTCTCCTTCAGTGCCCAGAGCCAAGCCTCTTGCCAAATCCAAAATGGCTCCCTTAGTTAAGATATCTTCTTCCCTGCTCCCATATCATCCTTCATCCATCTCAACCATCTCAATTCCCCAAGCTCTCCCCCTTCCTCCCCTTCTCCCTTCTCTCTCCCCCTCTCCCCTTACCCCCAACCCAGCTACCCCCACCCCCATGCTCCCAGCTTTTGCCTGGTGATCTTGTCTGCTTCTAATTTCCAGGAGGAACTATATATGTTTTTCTTTGGGTTCACCTTATTACTTGGCTTCTCTAGGATCATGAACTATAGGCTCAATGTCCTTTGTTTATGGCAAGAATCAACTAATTAGTGAGTACAAACCATATTCATCTTTTTGGGTCTAGGTTATCTCATTCAGGATAGTGTTTTCTACTTCCATCCATTTGCATGCAAAATTCAAGATGTCATTGTTTTTTACTGCTGAGTAGTACTCTGATGTGTAGATGTGTCACACTTTCTTTATCCATTTGTCCATTGAGGGGCATGTAGGTTGTTTCCAGGTTTTGGCTATTACAAGTAATGCTGCTATGAATATAGTTGAACAAATGCTTTTGTAGTATAAATGGGCATCTCTTGGGTATATTCCCAAGAGTGGTATTGCTAGATTCTGAGGTAGGTTGAAACCCAATTTTCTGAGAAACCACCACACTGATTTCCAAAGTGGTTGCACAAGTTTGCATTACCACCAGGAATGGATGAGTGTTCCCCTTACTCCAGATCCTCTCTAGCATAGGATATCATTGGTGTTTTTGATCTTAGCAATTCTAACAGGTGTAAGATGGTATCTCAAAGTTTTTTTTGATTTGCATTTCCCTGATACCTAATTTAATATGTCCATAAGTGTCTTTTGGTCATTTGAAATTCTTCTCTTGAGAATTCTCTGTTCAGTTAAGTACCCTATTTTTAATTGGGTTATTTAGAAATTTAGTGCCTAGTTTCTTGAGTTCTTTATATATTTTGGAGATCAGACCTTTGTCTGATGCAGGGTTGGTGAAGATCTTCTTCCATTCAGTAGGATGCCTTTTTGTCTTAGTGACTGTGTCCTTTACTTTACAGAAGCTTCTCAGTTTCAGGAGGTCTCATTTATTCATTGTTGCTCTTATTGTCTGTGCTACTGGGGTTATATTTAGGAAGTGGTCTCCTGTGCCCATGCATTGCAGGCTACTTCCTACTTTCTCTTCTATCAGGTTCAGTGTGGTCAGATTTATATTGAGGTCTTTAATCCATTTGGATTTGTGTTTTGTGCATGGTGATAGATATGGATCTATTTTCATTCTTCTACAGGTTGACATCCAGTTATGCCAGTACCATTTGTTAAATATGCTTTCTTTTTTCCATTGTATAATTTTAGCTTCTTTTTCAAAAATCAGTTGTTCATAGCTCTGTGGTTTAATCCGGGTCTTCAATTTGATTCCATTGGTCAACATCTCTGATTTTATGCCAATACCAAGCTATTTTCATTACTGTAGCTCTGTAATAGAGTTGATGTCAGGGATTGAAATGCCTCTGGAAGTTCATTTATTGTATAGGATTGTTTTGGCTATCCTGGGTTTTTTGTTTTTCCAAATATAGTTGATTATTGTTTTTTTAAGGGCTGTGAAGAATTTTGTTGGGATTTTGATGGAGATTGCATTGAATCTATGGATTGCTTTGGTAGAGTTGCCATTTTTACTATTTTGATCCTGCCAATCCAAGAGCATGGGAGATCTTTCCATTTTCTCGTATCCTCTTCAATATCTGTCTTCAAAGCCTTAAAGTTATTATCAAATAGGTCTTTCACTTCTGTAGTTAGTGTTAAACCCAGAAATTTTATGTTATTTGTGGCTATTGTGAAAGGTGATGCTTCTCTGGTTTTCCTCTAAGCTTCTTTATCTTGTTTTTAATTGGAGGGCTACTGATTTTTTTTTTGAGTTGATCTTGTGTCCTGCCTCATCACTGAAGGTATTTATCAGCTGTAGGAGTTCTTTGGCAGAGTTATTGGGGTCATTTATGTACACTATCATATCATCTGCAAATAATGAAAGTTTGACTTCTCCCTTTCCAATTTGAATCCCCTTGATCTTCTTATGTTTTCTTATTGTTATTGATAAAACTTCAAACACTATGTTGCGGAGATATGAAGAGAGTGGACAGCCTTGCCTTGTTCCTGATTTTAGTAGAATCACTTTGAGTTTCTCTCAGTTTAATTGATATTAGCTCTTGGCTTGCTGTAGATTGCTTTTATTATATGTAGATATGATCCTTGTATCTCTAATTTTTTTAAGACCTTCATCATGAGGGGTGTTGAATTTTGTCAAATGCTTTTTCAGCATCTAATGAAATGAACATATGTTTTTTTCTTTCAGTTTATTTATATGATGGATTACATTGATAGATATTCATATGTTAAACCAGCCCTAAACTCTGGAATGATGTGTGCTTGATCATTATGGATGATTTTTAATGTGTTCTTGGATTCAGTATTTGCCAGTATTTTATTGAGAATTTTTGCATCGATGTTCATGAATGAGGCTGGTCTATAGCTCTCTTTCTTGGTTGAGTCTTTGTGTGGTTTTGGTATCAGGGTAATTGTAGCATAATATAAGATTTTGGGAGTGACCTTTATGTTTATATTATGTGTAATGCTTTGAGGAGTATGGTCTTCTTGTAAGTTCTGGTAGAATTCTACACTAAAACCATACAACCCTGGGCTTTTTTTGGTTGGGAGGTTTTTGATGACTGCTTCTATTTCCTCACAGCTTATAGGTCTATTTAAATTGTTCAATTGGTCTTGATTTAATTTTGGTATTTTGTATCTATCTAAAAAATTGTCAATTTCTTTTACATTTTTCAATTTTGTGAAGTACAGGGTTTTGTAGTATAACCTAAATTCTCTGAATTTACTCCATGTCTGTGTTTATGCCTCTCTTTTCGTTTCTGATTTTGTTAATTTGGGTGTTCTCTCTCTGCCTTTTGATTAGTTTGGATAAGGGTTTGTCAATCGTGTTGATTTTCTCAAAGAACCAGCTCTTTGTTTCACTGATTCTTTTTTTCTAGAGATTTTAGGTGTGCTGTTAAGTCTCTGATGTGAGCTTTCTCCATTTTTTTTTTAATGTGGGCACTTAGTGCTATAAACTTTCCTCTTAGCACTGGTTTTATAGTGTCCCATAGGTATGGGTATGTTGTGTCTTCATTTTTCTTGAATGCAAGGAAGACTTTAATTTCTTTCTTTATTTCTTCCTTGACCCAGGGGTGGTTCAGTAGTTGACTGTTCAGTTTCCATTAGCTTGTAGGCTTTCTGGGGGTGGAATTGTTGTTAAATTCTAGCTTTACTCCATGGTGATCCATTGATTATTTCAATTTTTTTTGATTCTGTGGATGTTTGCTTTGTTACCAAGTATGTGATCAATTTTTGAGAAGGTCCCATGAGGTGCTGAGAAGAAAGTATATTCTTTCATGTTTGGGTGAAACGTTCTATAGATGTTTGTTAAGTCCATTTGATTTATGGCTTCTGTTAGTTCTCTTATTTCTGTTAAGTTTCTGTCTGATTGATCTGTCTATTGGTGAGAGAGGAGTGCTGAAATCTAATATTAGTGTGTGGGTTTTCATGTGTGATATGAGTTTTAGCAATGTTTCTTTTACATAAGTGGGTGATTTATATTAGGGGCATAGATATTCAGGATTGAGACTTCATCCTGATGAACTGTTCCTGTCATGAGTATAAAGTGTCCCTCTCCATCTCTTCTGATTGATTTTAGTTTGAAATCAATTTTGTTAGATATTAGTACAGCCACACCCGCTTGTTTCTTTGGATGATTTGATTGGAAACCCTTTTCCCAACCCTTTACTCTGAGGTAGTGTCTGTCTTTGAAGTTAAGGTGTGTTTCTTGTAAACAGCAGAAGGCTGGATCCTGTTTTCATAGCCATTCTCTTAACCTGTGTCTTTTTATATGTGAATTGAGTCCATTGATATTAAGCAATATTAATGATCAGTGATTGTTAGCTCCAATTATTTTTTGGTGGTAGTGTTTGTGTGTTTCCCTTCTTTGGGTTATGCTGTTGGGGGTTATCAGATGTCTGTGTTATTGTAGGTGTAGCTAGCTTAGTTGAGTTGAGGTTTTCCTTCTAGTGCTTTTTGTAAGGCTGGGTTTGTGGATACATATTTTTTAGATCTGTTTTTGTCATTGAATATCTTGTTTTCTCCATCGATGGTGAATGAAAGCTTTTCTGGGTACAGCAGTCTGGGCTTCATCCATGGTCTCTTAGTGTTTGCAGCACATCTATCCAGGACCTTCTGGCTTTCATGGTTTACATTGAGAAGTCAGGTGTAATTCTGATAGATAGATTCTTTCTTCTATCTCTTGTATTCTGTTGGTTATACTTGTCTCTGTAGTTCCTGTTCATTTACCCAGATTTTCCATATTTAGCCATCTCTTGGTTTGTGTTTTCTTCATTACCTCCATTTCGGTTTTCAAGTCTTGTACTGTTTCCTTTACCTGTTTGATTGCTTTTTCTTGATTTTCTTGGGTATCATTGAGGGATTTATTAATTTCTTTTAACTTTTTGTTTGTCTTCTCTTCAGTTTCTTCAAGGGAGTTTTTCACTTCCTTTTTAAGGGTCTCGATCATTTTCATAAGGTTTTATTTATTTATTTATTTGGTTTTTCGAGACAGGGTTTCTCTGTGGTTTTGGAGCCTGTCCTGGAACTAGCTCTTGTAGACCAGGCTGGTCTCGAACTCACAGAGATCCGCCTGCCTCTGCCTCCCAAGTGCTGGGATTAAAGGCGTGTGCCACCACCGCCAGGTCCATAAGGTTATTTTTAAAGTTGATTTCTTCTACTTCTTCTGGGTTAGGATTTTCAAGTCTTCCTGTTGCATGTTTGCTGGATTCTGGTGTTATCATGTTGCTTTTCAGGTTGTTGGAAAAATTCTTGCATTGGCGCCTGCCCATCTCTTTTTGTCTGGATACTCTCAGCACAGGAGCAGGGACCTCTTGCCTGGCTCTAAGGACCTCAAAGACAAAAGGATGGGCTTGGGATGCAGGTGGGGTGGTACAAAGAAGCTTTAGCGGCAAGGACACTCCCACTGGCTCCCCAACCTCTCAGCACCAGAGCAGGCTGAGTTAGGGGATCCAAAGACCTCGCAGATGAAAAGGGGGTGCTTGGGGGCAGGCTGAAATGTGCTAAAGAGAGCCAGAAGCCAAGAAACACCCCACTGGATGGCCAGAAAAGCTTAGGGAGTTGGAGGAGGCCTGTAGTCACTTCCCTGGGGACCTTCAGGCCATGGGGTCACTCACTCACCTATCGGGATCCTCTCAGCACAGGAGCAGGGACCTCTTGCCTTTTATAGTATTTTCATCTGTCAGGGTATAAAATTAGTTGTTATTTAACAGTTTATTATTTTACTTAATAACTTATTATTATTATTATGTTATTACTTAAAAAATACCAGTACAAATTCCCACTTCCTCCCCTCCTTCAACTTCCCTCTCACCCTCCACATACCCTTCTCCCCAACCCCTCCAATCGTAAGAAAGGGCAAGGTACCCTGCCCTGTGGAAAGTCCAAGGCCCTTCCCACTACATCCAGGTTGAGCAAGGTATACATCCAAAGAGAATAGGATCCCAAAAAGCCAGTACATGCAGTAGAGACAAATCCCAGTGCCACTGTCATTGGCCCCTGTCTTTCAGAACTGTCAACCACATTCAGACAGACTATTTTGGTCCCATACTTGTTCATTCCCAATTAAGTTGGAGTTGGGGAGCTCCCATTATTCAGGAACACTATCTCAGTGGGTGAACCCCTCATGGTTTGACTTCCTTGATCATACTGTCCATCCTTCTGCTCTTCAACTGGACCTTGGGAGCTCAGTCCCAACCTAAAGAAGGATATCCCTATGAAGGATCAAGAAGATAACAGAACAAAAGACCCACATTGGAGCACCGGACTGAAATCTCAAGGTCCAAATCAAGAGCAGGAGACAGAGCATGAGCAAGGAACTCAGGACCTCGAGGGGGGCACCCACACACTGAGACAATGGGGATGTTCTATCAGGAACTCACCAAGGCCAGCTGGCCTGGGTCTGAAAAAGCATGGGATAAAACCGGACTTGCTGAACATAATGGACAATGAGGACTACTGAGAACTCAAGAACAATGGCAATGGGTTTTTGATCCCACTGCACGTACTGGCTTTGTGGGAGCCTAGGCAGTTTGGATGCTCACCTTACTAGACCTGGATGGAGGTGGGTGGTCCTTGGACTTCCCACAGGGCAGGGAACCCGGATTACTCTTAGGGATGATGAGGGAGGGGAACTTGATGGGGGAGGGGGAGGAAAATGGGAGGTGGTGGCAGGGAGAAGGCAGAAATCTTTAATAAATAAACAAACAAACAAACAAACAAATAAATAAATAAAAGAAGATAACAGAACAGCAAATAGACTGTATCAAAAAAAAATACCCTCGACATGAAATAACCAAAGCAAAACATACAGAAAAAATAAAGAAGGAGAGGATGAGGGGAACTTGGGGAATTGGGGTGATTGGGGATAAAGGAAGGTTGGATAGGGGAGCAGGGAAACTCATATCTTAGTTAAGGGAGCCACCTAAGGGTTGGCAAGAGACTTGAACTTGGAATGGCTACCAGGTGCCCAGGGCAATGTCCCCAGTTAGTTCCTTGGGGCACCTGAGGATAGGGAACCTGAAATGAAGCTATCCTATAACCATACTGATGAATATCTTGCATATCACCATAGAACCTTCATCTAGCGATGGATGGAGATAGAGACAGAGACCCACACTGGAGCACCAGACTGAGCTCCCAAGGTTCTAATGAGGAGCAGAAGGAGCGAGAACATGAACAAGGAAGTCAGGACCATGAGGGGTGCACCCAACCACTGAGACAGTGGGGCCCATCTATTGGGAGCTCACCAAGGCCAGCTGGACTGCGACTGAAAAAGCATGGGATAAAACCGTACTCTTCGAACATGGCAGACAATGAGAGCTGACGAGAGGCCAAGGAGAATGGCACGGGGTTTTGATCCTACTTCATGTTCTGGCTTTGTGGGAGTCTAGACAGTTTGGATGGTCACCTTCCTAGACCTGGATGGAGGTGGGAGGACCTTGGACTTTCCACAGGGCAGGGAACCCTGACTGCTCTTGGGACTGGAGAGGGAGGAGAAGAGGAGTGGGGGGAGGGGGAGAGGGGTGGGAGGAGGGGGAGGGAAATGGGAGGCGAGGAGGAAGTGGGAAAAATTTTTTTCAATAAAAAAAACACTTGAAATGTTTGAACAAAGTCATTAAAAAATTCTCAATAAAATACTGGCAAACAGAATCCAAGAACACATCAAAAAAATCATCCATTATGAACAAGTAGGCTTTATCCCAGAGATGCAGGGCTGGTTCAACATACTAAAATCTATTAATGTAATTCATGATATAAATAAACTGAAATAATAAAACCATATGATCATTTCGTTAGATGCTGAAAAAGCATTTGAAAAATTCAACACCCCTTTATGATAAAGGTCTTAGAGAGATTAGGGATACAAGGTTCATATCTAAATATAAGAAAAGCAATATACAACAAGCCGACAGCCAACATCAAACTAAATGTAGGGAAACTCAAAGCTATTCCACTAAATTAGGTACAAGACAAAGCTGTCCACTCTCTCCATATCTCGTCAACATAGTGCTTGAAGTTCTAGCAATAGCAATAAGACAACATAAGGAGATCAAGGGGATTTGAATTGGAAAGGAAGAAGTCAAACTTTCATTATTTGCAGATGGATATGATAGTGTATATAAGTGACCCCAAAAACTCTATTAGAGAACTCCTACAGGTAATACATACCTTCAGTGATGTGGCAGGATACAAGATCAACTCCAAAAAATCAGTCGCCCTCTTATACACAAAGGATATGGAAGCAGAGAGAGAAATAAGAGAATCATCACCTTTCACGATAGCCACAAACAGAATAAAATATCTTGGGGTAACTCTAACCAAGGAAGTGAAAGATCTATTTGACAAGAACTTTAAGTCTTTGAAGATAGAAATTGAAGAGGATATCAGAAAATGGAAGGATCTCCCATGCTCTTGGATGGGTAGGATCAACAAAGTAAAAATAGCAGTTCTACTAAAGGTGATCTATAATTTCAACACAATCCCTACCAAAATCCCAATAAAATTCTTCACAGACCTTAAGAGAACAATAATCAACTTTATATGGAAAAGCAAAAAACCCAGGATAGCCAAAACAATTCTATACAATTAAAGGAACTTCCAGGGGCATTACCATCCCTGACATCAAACTCTATTACAGAGCTACAGTAATGAAAACAGCTTGGTATTGGCATGAAAACAGAGAAGTCGACCAATGGAATTGAATAGAAAACCTGAATATTAACCCACAAACCTATGAACACTTGATTTTTGACAAAGGAGCTAAAAATATACAATGGAAGAAAGAAAACATCTTCAACAAATGGTCTTGGCATAACTGGATGTCAACCTGTAGAAGAATAAAAATAGATCCATATCTATCACCGTGCACAAAACTCAAGCCCAAAAGGATTAAAGACCTCAATATAAATCTGACCACACTGAACCTGATAGAAGAGAAAGTGGGAAGTAGATGTAACACATGGGCACAGGAGACCACTTCCTAAATATAACCCCAGTAGCACAGACAATAAGAGCAACACTGAATAAATGGGACCTCCTGAAACTGAGAAGCTTCTTTAAACCAAAGGGCGTTGTCATTAAGACAAAAAGGCATCCTATTGAATGGGAGAAGATCTTCACCAACCCCACATCAGACAAAGGTCTGATCTCCAAAATATATAAAGAACTCAAAAAACTGGACATTAAAATTCCCATTATCTCAATTAAAAAATAGGGTACTGTACTGAAAAGAGAATTCTCATCAGACGAAGTTCAAATGGCCAAAAGACACTTAAGATCATGTTCAACCTCTTTAGTGATCAGGGAAATGCAAATCAAAACAACTTTGAGATACAATCTTACACCTGTCAGAAAGGCTAAAATCAATGATAGCCTATGCTGGAGAGGATGTGGAATAAGGGGAACCCTCATCCATTGTTGGTGGGAATGCAAACTTGTGCAACCACTTTGGAAATCAGTGTGGCAGTTTCTCAGGAAATTAGGAATCAATCAACCTTGGGATCCAGCAATACCACTCTTGGGAATATACTCAAGAGATGCCCAATCATACTACAAAAGCATCTGTTCAACTATGTTCATAGCAGTATTATTTGTAATAACCAGAACCTGGAAACAACCTAGATGCCCCTCAATGGAAGAATGGATAAAGAAAGTGTGGAATATATATATATATATATATATATATATATATATATATATATATACATTAGAGTACTACTTAGTGGTAAAAAAATAATGACACCTTGAATTTTGTATGTAAATTGATGGAAATAGAAAACACTATTCTAAGTGAGATAACCCAGACCCAAAAAGATGAACATGGTATGTACTCACTCATTAGTGGACTCTAGCCATAAACAAAGGACATTAAGCCTATAGTTCGTCAGCCTAGAGAAGCCAAATAACAAGGTGAACACAAAGAAAAACATATATAGATACTCCTGGAAATTGGAAACAATCAAGATTGCCAGGCAAAACTTGGGATCATGGGGTGGGGGTAAGGGTGGGGACTTGGAGGGGGGAAGGAGAGAGGGGGAGAGGGAAGGGACAAGGGAAAGACTGGAGAGAGCTTGGGGGAGTGGGAGGGTGGAGATGGAGGAAGGGCAAATATAGGAGCAGGGAAGAAGATATCCACATTAAGGGAGCCATTTTAACGTTGGCAAGAGACTTGCCTCTAGAGAGGATCCCAGGTGTCCACAGGGATGTCCCCAGCTAGGTCCTTGGGCAGCAGAGGAGAGGGTGCCTGAACTGTCCTTGCCCCACTATCACACTGATGATTATCTTGAATATCACCATAGAATCTTTGTCTGGCAATGGATGGAGATAGAGACCCCCATCAGAGCAACGGACTGAGTTCCCAAGGTCCAGTTGAAGAGCAGAAGGAGGAAGAAGATGAGCAAGGAAGTCAGGACTGCAAGGGGTTGGTCCACCAACTGAGACAGTGTGCCTGTTCTAATGGGAGCTCACCAAATTCAGCTGGACCAGGACTGTAGGAGCTTCTGATCAAACCAGACTCCCTGAATGTGGCTGACAATGGGGCTGACTGAGAAGCCATTAATAAAGGCACTAGGACCTGTTTCTACTGCATGTACTGACTTTTTGAGACCCTAGTCTATTTGGACGCAAAGCTTCCTAAGCCTGGATGTAGGGGGAAAGGCCTTAGACTTCCCTACAGGGTACGGTTCCCTGCCCTCTCTTAAGGAGGGAAGGGGAGAGAGGAGGGTGAGTGGGGGAGCGGGAGGGGAGTGGGAGGAGGGAAGAAAGTGTAAATTTTTGAATGGAAAAAATAAAGAATTAAAAAAAGATACCATCTTACACCTGACAGAATGGCTAAAATAAAAATCACCAATGATAACATCTGCTGGAGAGGATGTTGAGTAAGGGGAACACTCATCCATTGCTGGTGGGAATGCAAACTTAACCACTTTGAGATCAGTGTGGTGGTTTCTCAGAATATTGAGAATCAACCTACCTCAGGACCCAGCAATACCAATCTTGGAAATATACCCAAGACATGCCCAATCATACTACACACATTTGTTCAACTATGTTTATAGCAGCATTATTTGTAATAGCCAGAACCTGGAAGAATGGATAAAGAAAGTGTGGCACATCTACACATCAGAGCACTACTCAGCGGTAAAATGACATCTTGAATTTTGCATGCAAATTGATGGAAGTAGAAAACACTATCCTGAGTGAGATAACCCAGACCCAAAAATATGAATATAGTATGTACTCACTCATTAGTGAATTCTAGCCATAAACAAAGGTCATTGAGCCTTTGGTTCGCAATCCTAGAAAACCTAAGAAGATGAAACCAAACAAAAACATATATAGATCCTCCTGGAAATTTGAAGCAGACAAGATCACTAGGCAAAAGTTGGGAGCATGGGGGTGGGTGTGGGGTGGGGGAAGTGGAGATGGGTGAGAGAGGGAGAAAGGAAGGGTTGGGGAGAGCCTGGGGGAGTGGGATGGTTGAGATGGAGGAAGGACAGATATGGGAGCAGGGAAGAAGATATCTTAATTAAGGGAGGCATTGTGGGGTTGGCAAGAGGTTTTACTCTAGAGGGGGTCCCAGATGTCCACGGGGATGACCCCAGCTAGGATCCTGGGCAGCGGAGGAGAGGGTGCCTGAACTGACCTTGTCCCATAGTCAGATTGATGACTATATTTAATGTCACCATAGAACCTTCATCCGGTGACAGTTGGAGATAGAGACAGAGAACCACATGGGAGTACTGGAATTAGTTCCCATGGTCCAGTTGAAGAGCAGAAGGAGGGAGAATATGAGCAAGGAAGTCAGGACCATGAGGGATTGGTCCACCCACTGAGACAGTGTGCCTGAGCTAATGGGAGCTCACCAAAGCCAACTGGACTGGGACTGAACGAGCATGTGATCAAACTGGACCCTCTGAATGTGGTTGACAACTGGTGCAGGCTGAGAAGCCAATGATAATGGCACTGGGATTTGTGTTTACTGCATGGACTGGCTTTTTGGGACCCTAGTATTTGGATGCACACCTTCCTAAGTCTGGATGGAGGGTGGAGTGCCTTGGACTTCCCACAGGGCAGGGTATCCTAACCTCTCTTAGGACTGGAGGGGAGGAGGAAGGGTTAGTGGGGAAGTGGGAGGGAAGTGGGAGGAGAGGAGGAAGTGGAAATTTTGATACCTAGTATTAATAAAGTAAAATAAAAATCCAAGTTGATTGTAGTGATTACAGGGGAAAAAGAAAGAAAAAGAAGCTGCTAGCCAACCATAAGAAGGCGCTGTCGAAGCCCTTTCAGTTTTGATTATATCCTACAGACCTTTCTAACTAATCCCCAGGGCTGAGGGACTTGATCATGTCCACACAGGGATGATGAGATAACAGAACGATCTATTTGGGTTGAAGTTTCAGTTGTTCAAACCATTTTTCCATAATAGCTCAGTTTGGGGTCATGATTTTACATGAATTCCACTCCCTGTCTCCTCTTCATTGTCAACATAGCCTAAATGACCTGATAATTTTTATAATTTCCAAAGTGAGGGTGTTTTCTACACGGTGGTTTGAAATATGAGAAAGAGGGAAACAAGTATTGTTTATGACTTAGAAAATGTCACAAGCTAATGCTGCCTTTAATCCTCGTGTGTCGTCCCAGAGGTATGAATTTTTATTTCTGTATTTCAACTGAGAACATTTTCAGCGCCCCTTCTCCACACCTCATCAGGTAATCACAGCCTGGGCAGAATGGTTTCTACCCACCAGTGTGTTGACTTTAAATTGTTACTCTTGTCCTGCACCTCTGACGCCACCAGAGGGCGCACATCTGTAACTCTCCTCGCCGCACACAAATCCTTTGTGCACTCCAGGGTTGGTCTTCTGGAGTTGATCCAGCACCAAATTTAAAGAAACACTTAAAGGCCATTGCTAACAGACCCAAGTTTTCCTGGTGGCTGCCTTGACTTACCCCTGAACACCAGGAACAGAAAGGAAAGGTAACTCGGGAGAAAGTCGCCTCAGGAGACTTAAAAAGCTTTGTCTTAACAGTTGTAAGCATCTGCTTGTTCTTGCTGACCTGTCATTGTGTTTGGCTACAGAAAGATTGCCTTCAAAGCCAATGGAGTGAGCTGGACTGAACCTGCTTGCAAAAGGCAAGATGCAGAGCAGTGTGTAATTGCAGAACAGTTTGGGTGGTGGTGGGGGGATGTCAACAAGTCCACGCCTTTGCCAAATCGGTGAAGTCACCTGTAAAGAATATTGTTAAGAGCACATTTTTATTCTTAAAATATTGTCTCATAACGTGTGTGTGTGTGTGTGTGTGTGTGTGTAGACCAGGAGAACACCTTGCAGGTATTGGTTCTCTCTCTCTGTCATATGGGTCCCAGGGTTCAAACACAGAGCTTAAGGACACTAGATTACCTTTCTTTACTCCGAGTCATTTCTCTAGCCCCAATGTTTTTTTTATTATGAATGAAATTTTCACATTTATGCTTAATGTTGATCATACCTAATAAAATTTTTAATTGTCTAAAAAAAGAAATTAGTATAAAATTACAGATGACAACCAACCCTATATCCTGATGGAAGACAACCCTATAACCTGACAGTTGACAACCAAACATATACACTGAGAGGTGGCAACACTGTACCCTGACAGAAAACTAACCACTCTATACCATGACATGTAACAATGAAATATATACAGTGACAGATGAAAACCCTATACCTTGAAAGATGACAATTATCTAACCTGACAGACGACAGTCCTATAACATAATGGATGACAACCAACCCTAAACTCTAACAGATTACAACCCTATACCCTGACAGTTGACACCAACCTTATATCCTGACAGATGACAAAAATATACCCTGTCAGATGCCAACAAACCCTATATCTAGACAGTTGACAAGCCTATACCCTGACAGATGAAATCCCTACAACCAGACAGATGCCAACCAACCCTATACCCTGACGGATGACAACCCTATACCATGGCAGATTACAACTTTACTTTAGCTAACCAGCTACTCCAACCCATTTGCAGGCTTTCTTCAGAGCCCTGGCATACCTGAGGGACTGTCCTATCAACGATGGTCCAAAAGACCTCCATCCAGGTTGCTATGGTCTGGTGAGTCACCAGCTGAAGATACGGTGCATACTAGAAAACAAAGCAGCAGTAGAAAGTCACCCCTTTACCAATGCCAACACTATACCCTGACAGATGACAACCAACCCTATACCTTGAGAGATGACAACTCTATACCTTGACAAATGACAACTTTATACCCTGACAGATGACAACCCTATAATCAGAGAGATGACAATCAAACCCATACCCTGACAGATGACAACCAACCGTATACCCTGACAGATGAAAACTGTATATCCTGATAGATTACAAACCTATACACCTGACAGATGACAACTTTATACCTGTGAGATGACAAACAATCCTATACCGTGACAATTGAAACAAACCCTATGTCCTGAGCTTTGCAAACCCTATTCCCTGACATAAGACAACCTTATACCTTGACAGATGAAAAGGAAACCTAGAGCCAGACAGATGACAACCCTATACCATGGCAGATGACAACCCTATACCCTGACAGATGACAACTCTATACCATGGCAGATAACAACCCTATACCCTGACAGATGACAACCCTATACCATGGCAGATGACAACCCTATACCCTGTAAAATGACAACAAACCCTATATCCTGACATATGACAACCAACCCTATACCCTGACAGATGACAACTCTATATTCTGTTAGATGATCCTGAAAAATGACAATCAAACCTACACCCTGACAAATGACAACCAACCCTATACTCTGACAGATGGCAATTCTATACCGTGACAGATAACAACCAACCTTATATCCTGTCAGATGATACCCTATACAATGACAGATGATAAGTAACACTATACCATGAAAGACGACATTATACCCTGACAGATGAAAATCAACCCTATACTCTGACAGATGACAACCCTATATCTTTTTAAATGCCAACATATAACCTTGACAGATGGCAACACTATATCCTGATAGATGACAACACTATACTCTGATATATGACAACCAAACTTATATCCTGACAGATGACAATCATATACCCCTGAGAGATAATGACTAACCATATAGCTTGACAGATGACAGCCAATCCTATACTTTGACAAGCGAGAGCCCTATACCATGAAAGATGACGACCAACCCCATATAACTGACAGATGACAACCAACCTTACATGCTGCCAAATGATATCCCTATATCCTGAATAGATGACAACCACATACCTTGACAAATGACAACCCTACACCCGGAGAGATGACAACCAACATTATACCCTGACAAATGACAACCAACCTTATACCCTGAAAGATGAAAACTCTATACCCTGACAGATGACAACATTATACCTAACAGATGACAAACAATTCTACACCTGATATTGAAAACAAACCCTATACCCTGATGTAAGACAACCTAATACCCCGACAGACGACAATCCAATCAACCCTATACACGTACAGATGACAACACTATACCCTGACAGATGACATCCGACTCTATACCCTGACATAAGACAACCCTATAACGTGAAAGACGACAAAGAAACCTAATCTAGCCTCATAGATGACAACCTGATACCCTGACAGATGACAACAAACCCTATACCTGAGGGATGATAATCCCATACCCTTTCAGATTGCAAACCTAAACCCCTGTCAGATGACAACCCTATATCCCAACAAATAACTACCAACTCTGTACCCTGTCAGATGACAACCATATACCATGATGGATGACAACAAAATATTCTGATAAAAGATAATCCTATAACCTGATAGATAACAACCATATACCATGACAGAAGCCAACTCCATGTCCTGATAGATGGCAAACATCCCTTTACCCTGAAAGATGACATCCTATCCTATACAAACTATATTCTGACAGATGACAACTTTATACAGTGACAGATGACGAATTTATACCCTGACATATGACAATCAAACCTGTACTCTGATAGATGGCAACTCTATACCCTGAAAGAAGACAACCAACTTTATACCCTCAGAGATAACAACCTTATACCCTATCAGATGCTGACACTATACCCTGACAGATGACAACATACCCTATAGCTGAGGTATTATAAGACTATACCCTGTCAGATTACAAATCTAAACTCCTGACAGATAACTCTATACCCTGACAGATGACTACCAACATCTGTCATAATATCCTGACATTATGACAACCAACTATATACCCTGACAGATGACAATGCTATATCCTGGCAGATGGCAACTATACCCTGACATTATGACAACCAACTATATACCCTGACAGACGACAATGCTATACCCTGACAGATGACTACCAACCATATATCCTGACATTATGACAACCAACTATATACCCTGACAGATGACAATGCTATACCCTGACAGATGACCACCAACTCTATACCCTGACAGTTGACAAACATATACCTTTACAAATGCCAACAATAGACCCTGACAGATGACAACCAACCCTATACCATGACAGATAACAACACTATACCCTGACAGATGACAACTATATTCCCTGACAGATGGCAACCTTATACCCTTACAGAGAACAATCAACCTTATACCTAACAGATGAAAAACAACCCTATAACCTGATAGATGACAACCAAACATACTCTGAAAGATGACAGTCTTATACCCTGACATTTTACAACCAGCCCTATACCATGACAGATGGCAACCAACCTGATACCCTGACAGAAAACAACCATATACTCTGACAAATGACAACCCTATAACCTTACAGATGCCAACCCTTTATCCTGATATATGATAGACCAATCAACCCTATACACTTACAGATGACAACACTATACCCTGACAGATGACAACCAACTCTATACCCTGACAATTTACAACTATAAACCCTCAGAGATAATATGTCTATACTCTGACAGATGACAACCCTATACCCTGAAAATGACAATCCTATACTCCTCACAAATGACAAACCTAAACTTTGACAGATGATACCCAGCTCTATACACAGATAAATGACAACCAAACCTATGCCCTGACAGATGAAAACCCTATACCCTGACAGATGACAACAAACCCTATACTCTGAAAGATGACAACCCAATACCCTGTAGAACACAACCAACTCTATACTCTGACAGGTGACAAACAACACTATACCCTGAGAGATGACAATCCTATTCCCTGACAGATGACAATTACCCCTCTACCCTGTCAAATGGCAACCCTATATCCTTTGACAACCCTATACAGATGACATCTCTATAACCTGTCATATGACAACTTTATACCCAGAAAGATGACCACCAACACTGAGAGATGAAAATCCTACCCATCTCTACCCACATATACTATAATCACCACTGATGGTGGCTGTCACTATCCTGACCCATCTCTACCCAAGGACACTATGATCAGCCCTGATGGGAGCTGTCATTGTCCTGACCCATCTCTACCCATAGAATCTATGGTCAGTATTGATAGGGGCTGTCACTATCCTGACACATCTTTACACACATATACTAGGGTCAGCACTGATTGGTACTGTCACTATCCTGACCCATCTCCCCATGGAATCTATGGTCAGTATTGATAGGGGCTGTCATTATCCATACCTGTATGGACTGTGTAAGCCATCTGTGGAACAGGTTGCAATGAAACTCTTGCCAGGCTCCCCATTCCTGTCCACACCCAGAAAGTTCGTCTGTAGAAGAGGGGAACAGAGCTTTCCTAGCAAGGCTTCCCAGGAACTGTCCAGACCTGCAGTGACCATAAAAGTGGGTCACAGCTTCCCTGGCTTGGGTCCCCAGGTCCTTTCCAGACCTTCAGAGGCCAGACATTGAAGAAGAGTGGCACAGCTCCCCCAGGCTAGCTCATGAGGTCCTGACTCTCCCTGAGGAGTCCAGCCATGTAAGAATGGTGCAGATTCACAGACTGGTTCCCCAGGGCCTATTGGGCCATGTGAAGGACAGCTGTGGAAGAGGGTTGTACAACATTTCTGCCATGGCTCTGCAATGCCTGTCCTGTCTTGGGGAGGCCAACCATGGTAGAGGGGGGCTCAGATTCCCTGGTATGGATCTCCAGGGCCTGTCCTGTCCCGGGAGTTTAGTCATTGAAGTGAAGACAGATTCCCTTGCCTGGTAGTCCTTGGGAATACTAGCCGTGGAAGAGAGTCACAGCTTACCCAACCTTGCAGATCTTTGGGATGTCAGTACTGGAAGAGAAAGGACAGGTCAGACATGGAAAAGGGGGTGATATTTCCATGCTCTGGCTCCCTAGGGATTATCTGACCTAAGGAGCCAGAAGTGGAAGAGGGGAGGCAGCCTTTTCCAGCAGACTACCCATGGCCTGTCTGACTTGCAGAGGCCGACCTTGAAAGAGGTGGACATAGTGTGCCCAGTCTGAGACTCCCAGGTTTGTATGGCACTGCGGAGCTCAGCCATGGAAAAGGGGTCTGCAGCTCCCCCTGCCTGTCTCCCCAGTGCATGTCTGAACCTGCAGAGGCCAGCCTTGGCAGAGGTGGATGCAACTTTATGGCCTGGCTCCTCAGGGCCCTCCAGCCCTGCAGACTGCAGCCACAGAAGTGGAGAGTGCTCCTGCCCCAGCATGGCTCCCCAGGCCATGTATGGCAAGTCATAGTCCATCTGTGGAAGAGGGGACACAGACCCCCTGCCAGCTCCTATTTCTGTCTGCACCTGAAGAGACGAGCTCTGGAAGGGGTAGGGCACAGCTTTCCAAGATGGGCTTCTCAGGGCCTGTCTCAGCCTGCCAGGATCAGTGGTTGGCTTCTCTGGACTGGCTTCCCAGGTCCTTTTAGGGCATGCAAAGGCCAGCCATGGAAGAGAGGAGCACAGAGTCATGGAAGTTCAGGCTATGTGGTCCTTGCCCTGGCAGGCCCTGGGGAGGCCATTTGTTAAAGATGGGACAGTGGACGGCCATGGAAGAGGTAGCACAGTTCCCCTGGCTTTGTACCCTAGGGCCTAGGCTGTCTTTGGGAGGCCAGTCATAAAATTGGGGGTACAGCTTCTCCAGCATGGCTTTGGGGAATGTCCAGGTCTGTGGTGGCCAGCCACAGAAGTGGGTGGCACAGCAACATCCCCAGTCTGGCTCCCCAGGGCTTGTACAGCACTGGCTAGGCCAGTTATTGAAGAAGGGGTGCAGATTCCCCAGTCAGACTCGCCATTCCTGTCCACACCTGAGGGGACCAGTCACAGAAGTGGTATACACAGCTTCTTGGGCATGGCTCACCAGAGACTGCCAAGCACTGTGGAAGACAGCTGTGGAAAAGGGAGCACAGTTTTCCTGGCCAGGCTTCCCAGGGCCTGGCCAGCTCCGTGACAGTCGTGGAAGAGAGGCAGCGATTTCCCCAGCCTGGCTTCCCAGGGTGTGTCTGGCACTGAAGAAGCCAACCATGAGGAGGCACAACTTACGCAACTGTCTCCCCAGCATCTACCTGGCCTTGCAGAGGCCATCTGCAGAAGAGGATGGTGCAGCTTCCCCCACTTGTTTCCCCATGGCCTGTCTGGCCCAACAGAGGCCAGACATGGAAGACGAGGACGCAGTAACACTGTCTGACTACCCATGGTCTGTCCAGCACTGCATAGTGTGGACATAGAAGAGGGTTGTGCAGATTCCCTGGCCTCACTCCCCAAAGAATGACCAGCCCTGGGCATGACAGCCTTGGAAGAGGGGGTTGCAGCTTACATGGCCTGACACCCCAGGGTTTGACCGGCCCTGGTGAGGCCAGATAAGGAATACTGTATGCACCTTCCCTGACCTGGCTCCCCGTGCCTTGTCCAGTCCTGCAGAGGCCAACTGTGGAAGATGAACAGATTCTCCAGCCTGGTCTCCCAGGCCTGTACTGCACCGCAGAGGCCACTTCCTTCCACAGAGAGGAGGAGGGGGAAGCAACTAGCTTGGACAGACTCCCCAGGTCCTGTCCTGTCCTGGGGACACCAGCCATGGAAGAGGTGTGTGCAGCTTCTTTGTCCTGAGAGTCCCCGAGGAGGCTAGCCATAGAAGACAGGGTACAGTTCCCTTGCTTTTATTATTATTTTTTCTTACTTTAAAAATAATACCAATCAAAATTTCCACTTCCTCCCCTTCTCCCACTTCCATCCCACTCCCCCCACACCCACCCCCTCCAGTCCTAAGAGAGGGTAAGCTGCCCTGCCCTGTGGAAGAAAGTCCAAGGCCCTCCGCACTACATCCAGGGTGAGCAAAGTATGCATCCAAAGAGAATAGGATCCCAAAAAGCCAGTACATGTAGCAGAGACAAATCCCAGTGTTATTGTCATTAGCCCCTCAGTCTGCCCAACTGTAAGCCACATTCAGAGGGTCCAGTTAGATCCCATGTTCCTTCATTCCCAGTCCAGCTGGAGTTGGTGAGCTCCCATTAGTTCAGTTACAGTGTCTCAGTGGGTGGACCCACCCCTCGTGATCCTGACTTCCTTGCTCATGTTCTCCCTCCTTCTGCTCTGCAACTGGACCTTGAGAGCTCAGTCCAGTGCTCTGATGTGGGTCTCTGTCTCGATCTGTTGCTAGACAAAGGTTCTATGGTGACATTCAAGATTGTCATCAGTCTGACTATGTGACAAGGCCAGTTCAGGCAACCTCTCCTCCACTGCCCATGGTCCTAGCTGGTGTCATCCCGTGGACCCCTCAGAACCCCTCCAGAGTCAAGAATCTTGCCAACCCCAAAATGGCTCCCTCAATTGAGGTGTCTTCTTCCCTGCACACATATCTGTCCTTCATATTCCTCCATCTCTACCATCCCACTCCCACAAGCTTTTCCCAACCTTCCCCTTCTCCCCTCTTCCCTTCACTCTCCCCCTGCCACCCATCCTCCCAACTTTTGCCTGGCGATCTTGTCTGCTTCCAATTTTCAGGAAGATCTATATATGTTTTGCTTTGGGTTCACCTTATTACTTAGTTTCTCTAGGATCATGACTATAGGCTCAATGTCCTTTGTTTATGGCTAGAATTCCCTAATGAGTGAGTACATACCATATTCATATTTTTGGGTCTGGGTTATCTCCCTCAGGACGGTGTTTTCTATTTCCATCCATTTGCATGCAATATTCAAGATGTCATTGTTCTTTTTACTGCTGAGTAGTACTCTAATGTGTATATGTGCCACACCTTCTTTATACATTCTTCCATTAAGGGGAATCTAGGTTGTTTCCAGGTTCTGGTTATTAAAAATAATTTTGCTATAAACATAGTTGAACAAATGCTTTTGTAATATGATTGGGTATCTCCTGGGTATCCCAAGAATGGATCCCGAGGTAGGTTGACTCCCAGTTTTCTGAGAAACCTCCACACTGATTTCCAAAGTAGTTGCATATTAGTAATGGATGAGTGTTCCCCTTACTCCACATCCTCTCCAGCATAAACCGTCACTAATGTTTTTCACTTTAGCCATTCTGACAGATGTAAGATGCTATCTCAGTGTTGTTTTGATTTGCATTTCCCCGGTAGTTGAGTAAGTTGAACATGTCCTTAAGTATCTTTTGGCCATTTGAAATTTTCTGTTTAGTTCAGTACCCCATTTTTAAATTGGGTTATTTAGAATTTTAATGTCTACTTTCTTGAGTCTTTTTATGTATTTTGGAGATCAGGCCTTTGTCTGATGTGGGGTTGGTGGAGATCTCCCATTTAATAGGTTGCCTTTTTGTCTTAATGACTGTGTCCTTTGCTTTACAGAAGCTTCTCAGTTTCAGGAGGTCCCATTTATTCATTGTTGCAGCTTCCTTGGTGTTATTGGGCCTTCAGAATGCCAGTTGTGGAAGAGGGGGTGCATCTTCAACAGCCTGAATCCTTGGGACTTATGCAGTCCTGTGGAGCCCAGCCTAGAAAGAGGGAGGTGACTGCCCTATCATGACTTCCCAGGACCTGTCCAGCCCTGGTGAGGTCTGTCGTGGAAAGGAGGCATACCTTACCTGGCTTGTCCTGTCCTGATGAGGCCAGCTGTGTAACAGAGGGCACTGCTTCCATGGGCTTGCATGCCCTACAGAGACCAGCTGTGGAAGAGGGGATGCAGCATTCACGACCTAACACCCAAGGGCATGACTGGTCCAGGGGGATGTCAGCTGCAGAAGAGGAAGCACGCCTTCCCCAGTTTTGTGGGTCCTGTGGAGGCTTGCTGTGGAAGAGAGGGCAGCTTCAACTGGCTTGCAGGCCCCAGGGGAGCAGTAATGGAAAATGCGTTTCAGGGAAATCCTGGGAGAAGGGGAACAACTTACATGGTCTTGCACCCCAAAACATGGCTGGTCCAGAGGATGCTCACATGGTCTGGTTCCTTCATTTAGGCTGGTATTTGGGAGGCCAGCCATGGTAGTATGGTTGTGGCTTAAATGGCCAGGGAACCCCACACAGCATTGCCAGGCCTGATGAGGCCAGACATTAAAGGGGGGGACACAGTTTCCATGGCCTGGTTCCCCAGGGCATATCCTATACTAGGGAATTCAGCCGTAGAAGAGGGGGCACAGATTCCGCAGACTGTCTCCTCAGGGTCCGTCCTGTCCCAGGAGAAAAGCCATGGAAGAGGTAGCACAGTTTCCCTCTCCTGGCAGGCCCTGGGGAGGCTAGCCATGGAAGATGTGGTACAGGCCAGCCATGGAAGAAGGTTCCAACATTGCAGTCCTGGCTCCACAGGGCTTGTGCAGCATGCCAGAAGCCAGATATGGAAGAGGGGGCTCAAGTTGCCCCAGCCAAGCTCACAGGAAATTGCACATCCCTGGGTAGACCAGCTGTGGAAAAGGAGGTTACATCTTACATTACCTGGAACCCGAGGTCTTCGACAGCCCTTGTGAGGCCAGTCATGGAAAGGGGTGCAGCTTCCCTTGCCTGGCTCCCCAGGGCCTGTTCCGTCTCAGGGAAGCAAGCTGCAGAAGATGGGGCACACCTTCCCTGAGGAGGCTAGCTGTGGAGAGGGTGCAGCTTCCATGAGCCTGCAGGCTGTGGGGAGGGTAGTAGTGGAAGAGGGGGCTCAGGCCATTCACGGAAGAGCAGATAAATATTCCATGGCATTGCAGCCCAGGACATTCCAGCATAGGTGATGCCAGCCATGGAAAAGGTGTGAACAGCTGACCAAGCTTGGCTCCCATGTTTGTGTGTCCCTGTGAAGTTCAACCATGGAAGAGGGAAGCACAGCTCCCCACTTGTTTCCAAAGGTTCTTTCCAGCCCTGCAGTGGGCATCTATGACAGAACTGGGTGGACTTTTCCCCACTTGGTTCCCCAGGGCCTGTTTGGCTCTGCAGAGGACAGTCATGGAAGATGGGGGTCCAGCATCCACATTCAGGTTCTCCAGGGAATGCCTGGCCCAGCATTGGCCAGCTGTTGGAAGAGGGGTACAGCTGCTCTGGCCTGATCCCACAGGACATGACTGCCACTGGGGAGGCAAGACATGGAAGAGTCGGGTGCATAATACATGGGTTGGCCCCCAGGTCGTGGTGGCCCTGATGACTCCAGCTGGTGAAGAGCAGGCTCAGCTTCCCCAGTCGACAAGACGCTGAGGAAGCTAGACGTGGAGGAGGAGGCACAACTTCCACAGGCTTGTAGGCCCTGGTAAGGACAGATGTGGACGTGGGAGGCACAGCTTTCCCCAGCATGGCTCCCTAGTCCATGGCTTGCCCTGGGGAACCCAGCAAAGGAAGAGAGGTCAGAACTTAACTGGCCTGGAATCACAGGGCACAGGTTTCCCTGGTCTTGTTCCCCAGAGCCTGTCCTACCCCAGAGAGGACAGCCATAGAAGAGTGGGGTGCAGCTTCGCCTGCTTGGCTCCCTAGTAACTGGCTTATCCCGGGAGGTCAGCCATCAAAGAGGGGGCACAGCTTCTCGGGCTTGCCAGGAGGCTAGCTGTGGATGAAGAGGCACAGCTTCCCCATTTTTAAAGTTCCTGGTGATGCCAGTAATGGAAGAGGGGCACAGCTGCCATGGCCTAGCTTCTGGGGGCTTGTCCAACCCTGCGGAGGTGAGCTGAGCACTGGCCTAAATCCCCATAGTCTGCGTGGCCCTGTGGAGCTCAGCTATGGAAGACAGGTCATAGATTTTCCAGAAGGACTCTCTAGGGACTGTCTGGTCCCGAGGAAGCCATAAGGGTGTGGTTCAGCTTATATAGCATGGTATCCTATGGTTTGGTCAAGCTGGGAAAGGCCAGCTGTGAAAGAGGTGGGCACAGTTTCCCCTGTCTCACTCTCCAGGACATGTCCTGTCTTAGGGAGGCACACCATGGAAGAGGCCATGCACTTTCCTCAGCTTGGTAGGGCCTGTGGAGGCAAGCATTAGAAGAAGGGGTGCAGTATCCCTGTCCTGCTCCCCCAAATTTGTCTGGCCTTGTGAAGACCCATCATGGAAAGTGAAGTAAAGATTCCCCCATAGGGTTCCTCAGGGCCTCTCTGGAAAGGCAGAGGCTATCCTTGGAAGAGGCTGAGGCCTGATGCCCTGCAGAAGCTAGCCATGGAAGAGCAGGGTGCAGCATCCCTGGTCTGGCTCCCCAAGACCTGTCTGGCCCTGCTGACCCCAGACATAGTAGAGGGGGGTGCAGATGCCCCAGCATGACTCCTCAGGGCCTGTTAGGCATTGCAGAGGTGATCTATGGAAAAGGGGGGCACAGTTTCCCCAGCCAGCCTTCCCATTACTGTCTGCTTTTGAGGAGGGCAGCTGTGGAAGAGGGTGGCACTTCTTCTCTGGCCTGCATCCCTACAGTCTGTTCAGTGCTACAGAGGCTATCCATGGTAGATCGGGCTTCAGCCTCCCTGGCCTGGCTCTCCAGGGCCTGTTCATCCTAACAGAGGTGATCCATGGGTGAGGTGTTGCAGCTTCCCCTGACTGGCTCCAAGGTCTGTCTGGACCTGAAGATGCCAGCCATAGAAGATGGGAGTTAAGCTACCCTGCCGTTGTTCATCAGGCCCTGTATGGCACTGAGGGGACCCATCGTGGAAGGGAAGAGGAGAGCACAGCATCCCTGTTGTGGCATCCCGGGGCCTCTCTTTTCCTGTGGAGGCCATCTGTAGAAGAGGTGAGCCCAACGTCCCCAGCCTGGTTCCCTAGAACCTGACTAATCCTGAGGAAGTCAGCCAAGGACAAGCAGGGCATAGTGTTCCATGCTTGCCTTCCCAGAGCTTGTCCAGGCCTGCTGAGGCCAGCCATGAAAGGGGCATGCAGGTTTGGTAGCCTGGCACCACAGGCAGTGGCTGGCCCCTGGGAGGCCATCCTTGGAAGAGTGGCTGGCTCAGCTTCCCAGGCTGAGCACCCCAGGGCCTGTTGTTCTGGAGAGATGGAAGAGGTGGTACAAATCCCCAGCCTGGCAGGCACTATGGAGGATAGACATGGACAGGTGGGTGCAGATTTACCAAGCTTGCATATGCTGGCGTGGCCAGTTGTGGAAGGGTTGACACAGGCCAGCCATGGAAAAGGGAGTACAGCTTTTACAGCCTGGCAGCCCAGGGCCTAACCTGTCCTGGGGAGGCCAGGACACAGCTTCCCCAGCATAGATCCCCAGGGCATCTACAGTCTTTTAGGGGACAGCTATGGAAGATGATGGCATAGATTTCCCCACCTGGTCCCCATATTCTGTGTGCCACTGCAGAAGCCAGCTGTGGAAGACGGTAGCACAGCATCTGCATCCCTAGGGCCAATCCTGCCCTGAGAGGACCAGCTGAGGAAGAGGGGAGTACAGTGTCCCTGGCCTGACTCCTGGTAAGAAGGGTTGCTACTTACATGGCCTGGCCCCAGGCAATGGCCGGCCCTAATGAGGACAATTGAGTAAGAGGGGGACACAACTTCCCTGGCACTGCTTCCCAGGGCCTGCGCTTTCCTGGAGAGGCCAGTCATGGAAGAGGTTGGCACAGATTCCCAGGGATGTCTCCCCAGGAACTGTTCTGTCCTGGGAGGCAAGCCTTTGAAGAAATTTAACAGAGAAATAAGAGAACTAACAGATGTAATGAATCAAATGGACTTAACAGACATCTATAAAACATTCCACCCAAATAGGACAGAATATATCTTCTTCTCAGCATCTCATGGAACCTTCTCGAAAATTGTTCACATAATTGGTAACAAAGCAAACATCCACACATACAAAAAAATATTAGTAACCACCTGTGTCTTACCAGATCACCTTGGAAGGAAGTTAGAATTTAACAACAATTCTACCCCCAGAAAGCCTACAAACTCATGGAAACTGAACAGTCAACTACTGAACCACCCTTGGGTCAAGGAGAAATAAAGGAAAAAATTAAAGTCTTCCTTGAATTCAACAAAAATAAAGACACAACATATCCAAACCTAAGGGACACTATGAAAGCAGTGCTAAGAGGAAAGTTCATAGCACCAAGTGCCCACATAAAGAAAACGGAGAAAGCTCACATTAGAGACTTAACAGTATAGCTGAACGCTCTAGAAAAAAAAAAAAAAGAAGCAGACTCACCTAGGAGGAGTAGAAGATTGGAAATAATCAAACTGAGTGCTGAAATCAACAAAACAGAAACACAGAAAACAATCCAAAGAATCAATGAAACAAAGAGCTGGTTCTTTGAGAAAACCTATCCAAATTTATCAAAAGGCAGAGAAAGAACACTCAAATTAACAAGATCAGAAACGAAAAGGGGGACATAACAACAGCTACTGAGGAAATTCAGAGAATCATTAGGTCTTACTACAAAAGCCTGTATGCCACAATATTGGAAAATGTGAAAGAAATGGACATTTTTTAGATAAGTACCATATACCAAAATTAAATAAAGACTGGGTGAACAATATAAATAAACCTATATGTCACAAGGAAATAGAAGCTGTCATCAAAAACCTTCCAATAAAAAAAAAAAGCCCAGGACCAGATGGTTTAAGGCAAAAAAACTACCAGAACTTCCAAGAAGAGCTGATACCTATACTCCTTAAGGTGTTTCACAAAATAGAAACAAAAGAGTCATTGCCAAACTCTTTTTATGAAGTTACAGTTACCCTGATACCAAAACTACACAAAGACTCAACTAAGAAAGAATTACAGACCAATCTAACTCATGAACATCGATGTAAAAATTCTCAATAAAATACTGGCAAACCGAATCCAAGAACATATTTAAAAATGTGATCCATTATGAACCAGAGAGGCAGAGCTAGTTCAACATAAAAAATCCATCAATGTAATCCATCATATAAATAAACTGAAAGAAAAATTATGATCAGTTTATTAGATGCTGAAAAAGCATTTGACAAAATTTAACACTGCTTTATGATAAAGGTCTTGGAGAGATTAAGGATACAAGGATCATAATTAATATATACAGCAAGCCGACAGCTAACATCAAATTAAGTGGAGGGAAACAAAGCCATTCCACTAGATTCAGGAGCAAAACAAGGCTGTTCACTGTCTCCATATCTCTTCTTCAACATAGTCCTTGAAGTTCTAGCAATAGCAATAAGACAACATAAGGAGATCAAGGAGATTTGAATTGGAAAGGAAGAAGTCAAACTTTCATTATTTGCAGATGATATGATAGTGATAAGTGACCCCAATAACTCTGCCAAAGAACTCCTACAGCTGATAAATACCTTCAGTGATGAGGCAGGATACAAGATCAACTAAAAAAAAATCAGTAGCCCTTTTATACACAAAGGATAAAGAAGCAGAGAGGGAAATCAGAGAAACATCACCTTTCACAATAACCACAAATAGCATAAAGCATCTTGAGGTAACACTAACCAAGGAAGTGATAAATATATTTGACAAGAACTTTAAGACTTTGAAGTAAGAAATTAAAGAGGACACCAGAAAATGGAAGGATCTTATGCTCTTGGATTGGTAGGATCAACATTGTAAAAATGGCAATTCTACCAAAGGCAATCTATAGATTCAATGCAATCCCCATCATAATCCCAACAAAATTCTTCACAGTCATTGAGAGAAGAATAATCAACTTCATATGGAAAAACAAAAAACCCAGGATAGCCAAAACAATCCTATATAATAAAAGTACTTCTGGAGGCATTACCATTCCTGATTTCAAACACTATTACAGAGCTACAGTAATGCAAACAGTTTGGTACTGGCATAAAAACAGAGATGTTGATCAATGGAATTGATTGAAGACCAGGATATTAATCCACAAAACTATGAATGCTTGATTTTCGAAAAACTAGCTAAAATTATACAATGGAAGGAAGAAAACATTTTTAACAAATGGTGCTGGCATAATTGTATGTCAACCTGTAGAAGAATGAAAATAGATCCATGTCTATCACCATGCATAAAACTCAAGTCCAAATTGATTAAAGACATCAATATAAATCTGTCTGCACTGAACATGATAGAAGATAAAGTGGGAAATAGTCTGTAACACATGGGCACAGGAGACCACTTCCTACATATAACCCCAGTAGCACAGACAACAAGTGAATAAATGGGACCTCCTAAAACTGAGAAGCTTCTGTAAAGCAAAGGACACAGTCATTAAGACAAAAAGACAACCTACTGAATGGGAGAAGATGCTCACCAATCCCACATCAGACAAAGGTCTGATCTCCAAAATATATAAAGAACTCAAGAAACTAGACACTAAATTTTTTTTTGCATCTCAACTTTTATTTGAAAACAACTTAAATTTTTTGACAAATGATTTTAGTATATAAATTTGATTTTGCTTTTATACAGAATGTAAAGATTTCCCTCATTAATCTTCCATATGAAGGGGATTACAGGCCAGAAGAAAGATGCACTCTGCACACAAAGTACACCTCATATGTGTGGCACCGGAGACAAACGGTGTCGTGCTCCTGCACATAAATTAGGACCAAGTGGTGACATCACACATTAAGGGGGAGGAGAAAGATTCTAGCCAATCAGATTCAAGAAGCAAACAGGATAGAGAATCTGCAAATAAGACCAAGTCAGCAACTTTTGTCAGGACAGTGCAGTTCTATGGGGCTTGTGAGGCTACAATGTGTATATGGATGCATCATGGAGAGTTAGGTAGAGAGGCTCAATGAGGGAGTTTTCACTAAAGCAAATAAAAAACTTCTTGTCAACTGTCAAAACAAAACAAAATGAAAGGGAGCCTGTGAGTGTTGGAACACCCAGGGCATGTTAGAGCAGCGCCCGTGCAGCATGCTTAGTTAGTTACAGCTTCTTCATTGGTGTGGAGCAATCATTAATGGTCTCGTTTTGCCTCTTCTTTCCAAACTCAGGCATGTCTTATTTTAGATCGAGTATAGCTTTTATCTATTATTTCATCCCTTAAAAACATGTGAAGACAACATTTATTCTGGGCCAGAGGATGACCAGCGAATTTGTTTATAAACCGTTCCAGCCCTTGCTTCCTTTCCTCGATGAAATTGTCATCAAATATTTCATAGTCTCCTCTAAAAGGAAGCTGCAGCAAAAAAGCTTTCCCAGGGAGTGGGGGAACTACAACCTTGCTCTCTCTTTCTAGTTCACTTCGAAGCTACGCAAAGTCACTGTATCTTCTTCTAACAGTAGATTCCTTCAGCTTGAAGATAGAAAGATTTGTCTTGACCCTGATCTCGTAGATGGTGAAGCGGCCCCGGCCGACCCCCATGGTCTGCCAGTAGCTCACATTGATCTCGAGGAAGTTGCTGGGCGGCCAGTAGGCGTCATTCAGGTTCTGCGGCTTGGTGATCAGCCGCCGGGTGTCCGCTATGGTCTCCGCCATTTCGCTGTGCGACATTAAAATTTTAAATAACCCAATTAATAAATGGGGTACTGAACTGAACAAAGAATTCTCAACAGAAGAAGTTCAAATGGCCAACAGATACTTAAGGACATGTTCAACTTCCTTAGCTATCAGGGAAATACAAATCAAAACAACCATTTTACACCTGTCAGAATGGCTAAAATCAAAAACACCAATGATAGCCTATGCTGTAGAGAATTGGAGTAAGGGGAACACTCATCCATTGCTGGTGGGAATGCAAACTTGTGCAACCACTTTGGAAATCAGTGTGGTGGTTTCTCAGGAAACTGGGAATCAACCTACCTCAGGATCCAGCAATTCTACTCTTGGGAATATACCCAAGAGATGCCCAATCATACTACAAAAGCATTTGTTCAACTATGTTCATAGCAGCACTTTTTGTAATAGCCAGAACCTGGAAACAACCTAGATACCCCTCAATGGAAGAATGGATACAGAAGGTGTGGGACATTTACACATTAGAGTTCTACTCAGTGGTAAAAGACAATGGCATCTTGAATTTTCCATGCAAATGGATGGAAGTAGAAAACACTATCCTGAGTGAGATAACCCAGACCAAAAAAGAGGAATATGGTTTGTACTCACTCATTAGTGGACTCTCGCCATAAACAAAAACATTGATCCTTGAGAAGCTAAGTAATAAGGTGAATCCAAAGAAAAACATATATAGATCCACCTGCAAATTGGAAGTAGACAAGTTTGCCAGGTGAAAGTTGGGATCATTGGGGTGGGGGGGTTGGGTAGGGGGTAAGAGAGGGGGAGAGAGAAGGGAAAAGGGAAGGATAGGGGAGAGCTTGTTGGAGTTGGGTGGTTGAGATGGAGTGAGGGCAGGTACGGGAGCAGGGAAGAAGATATCTTAATTAAGGGAGCCATTTTAGGGTTGGCGAGAGACTTGGCTCTGGAGGGGTTCCTCAGAGTCCATGGGTATGACCCCAGCTAGGACCCTGGGCCATGAAGGAGAGGGTGCCTGAACTGGCCTTGTCCTGTAGTCAGACTGATGACTACCTTGAATGTCACCATAGAACCTTTGTTCGGCAACAGATGGAGACAGAGACCCACTTCAGAGCACTGGACTGAGCTCCCAAGATCCAGTTGAAGAGCAGAAGTAGGGAGAACATGAGCAAGGAAGTCAGGACCATGAGTGGTTGGTCTACCCACTGAGACAGTGTACCTGAGCTAATGGGAGCTCACTAAAGCCAGCTGAACTGGGACTGAATGAGCATGGGATCAAACTGGACTTCTGAATGTGGATGACAATGGGGGCTGACTGAGAAGCCAATGATAATGGCACTGGGATTCTATTCTACTGCATGTACTGGCTTTTTGGGATCCTAGTCTGTTTATGTGCATACCTTCCTAGGCCTGGATGTAGTGGGGAGGGCCTTGGACTTCCCTCAGTGCAGGGTACCCTGCCTGGACTGGTTGGGGGTGGTTAGTGGGGGAGTGAGAGAGAAGAGGGAGGAGGGGAAGAAGTGAAAATTTTGAATGGTTTTATTTATAAAGTAATAAAAATTAAAAAAATAGAAAAATAGAAAATTGTATTATAGCAGAAAGACACTAGAACTATTAGTTTTCATATTTTTAAAAAGCAAAAGCAAAACAAAATGAAGATAGCAGAACAAAGAATAAATTAAATAACATTAGGTTTTTAAAAGTTAAGTAAATACACTGTACATTACAAAAACAATCAGGGGCTGGAGGAAAAGGTAAGACATTAGGTACAGTGGTACACACATATAATGTAGTGGTGGGGAGGCTAGGCCTAGATTGCTGCAAGTTCAAGGTAAGCCTGAGAACACAGAGAGACTCTCATTCACAAAGTCAAAAGAAAAGAAGGGCTGAAGGAAAGGTTGAACAGTTAATATGGGGTGGAGGGACAGCTGAGCAGTTAACATGGGGCTGGAGGGACAGCTGAGCAGTCAACATGGGGAGGAGGGACAACTGAGCAGTTAACATGGGGCTGGAGGGACAGCTGAGCAGCTAACATGGGGAGGAGGGACAGCTGAGCAGTTAACATGGGGTGGAGGGACAACTGAGCAGTTAACATGGGATGGAGGGACGGCTGAGCAGTTAACATGGGCTGGAGGTACAACTGAGCAGTTAACATGGGGTTGGAGGGACGGATGAGCAATAAAGTTGGGGCTGGAGAGATGCCTCAGTGGTTTAGAACACTTGCTGTTCTTCTAGAGGATCCGAGTTCAGTTCCCCAGCACCCACATCAGGCAGTTCACGATGACCTCTCACTACAGCTCTAAGGAATAATACAGCACTGTCTTCTGACCTACTTGGGCATTCACACATTTATAGATAAAAATGTCTTAAAAATAAAATCAAAACGCTGACCATCTGAAGAATTCTCTAGGGCTGGAGGTTAGCTCAGTGTAGACTCAGCACACACAGAGCCCTAGACTCAATCCCAGCACACCTTTCCAGGCAAGACGGCAGACACCTATAAATGCAGCACTCAGAGAGTTGAGCCATGAAGACTGTCAGAAATCTGAGCCCAGCCTACACATTAAGTTCTGGGCCTGACTGGACAACTGAGTGAGAACCTATTTCACAAAGCCTTAAACAGAAGGAAGAATGACTTCATTCTTCTGTCTTAGCAAACAAGGAAAGGGGTGGACACGAGAAAGAGGAGGAAACAAATCCTGCACAGGACAAGGACGTTTCAAAGGAAACGGCAGAATGGAGAGAGAATGGAGATGGCCAGTGCTGCTCCTTCCCTTGCTCTCCTGAGAAGAAGAAATGCTCCTGGAGTCAGCATGCTGAGCTCTGTCGCTCGAGGTCCCACAAGGTGGGCCCTGGCAGGAGTTCAAGCTGCAATAAGGAACTTTACACACGTGACTCAAACAACAAAACAACTTTCAAAAGCATCAAGTTCCTTGGTGCAAAATAACATAAAACTTTTCTGAATTGTGGAGTTCACCATACAGAGCAGACTGCTTGGGAATATAAATTTAGTCATAATTATATATTCAGGAATTGATAAAGGAAAACTTATCTCAATTACCCAATTTCATCCTTATGTACTCATATGGGTCTTCATCCTCGTCTTTGTAACACATCACAGAAAAAAGTCACATCTTCAGCCATTCCAGCAAGACTCATGACATTAGATTTTTCAGAGTTACAGTAATACTTCTCAGCCTGCATTCACATCAGAGAGGACAGCAATAGCTGAAGACTCAGACAGACTGAACATTTAGAAGCCGGAGGCTAAGAGCAGAGAAAAACAGTGATGTACCTTGAAGTAAGGACAGGAACAGCAGAACTTCACTAAAAGATCAACAGTAAGAACACCTTGACTTCTTGTGGAAGGAAAATGTCACCAGGGTTATATTTATTATTGTTATAGTTCTCACTCTGGAAATGCTTCATGTGTCCATGTTGGTCCCAAGCATCAATACAACAATGTTTGTGCCTTTTCTGCTCCATCTCCAAAGCACCAGTGCTCTACTGCACAGCCGTGTGTTCCAGAGAGGAAGTTCCCCATGCAGTCTGTGGGCAGCAGCAAAGCTGAAGCAGGCCCTATGTATTCTAGTAACTACTAACATAACAACATGGCCTGGGCTAGAAGAATGGCCTGGTAGTCTTCCAGAGATCCTGGGTTCTTTTCCCAACACCCACATGGAGGCTCATAACCACCTCTAATTCCAGTTCTAGGGGATCCAAAGACTTTATGACCTCTTTGGGCACCAGGCATACACACAGTTCACAGACAAAAATACAGCAAAACGTCCATACATACAAAATAAAAATAAATACAACTTTTTCAAAAAGGATAATTTCTTATCACTTAGTTGAAATTCAGCCTAAAAGTCAGTATTTTCCTAAACTTTCTCTGTGTGTGAAAGCAATGTAAAAATAAGGCCAAAGGAAAAGATGCTATTTCATATTTCATGTCACACTTACAATTTACAGATACAGAGTAAGCAAAATGAAAACAATATCTTTATTGCAAAGAAATTACCACTATTTAATCACAGTACATAGGCAAATAGTTACTAAGAGCCCACAGTTCACAAGGTACGACAGGGGGTTACAAGCACTGGCTGTTCTTCTGAAGGACCGGGGTTCAACTCCCAGCACCAACAATGCTGCTCACAACTCTTTGTAACTCCAGGTCCAGATGCTCTGACACCCTCACACCACTGCACATACAATAAAGTTAAATTACTTTTTAAAAAGTCTTATGTATGCAAGACTTGTGTTCAGATAATGCTAACCAAATCTGGGTATAGTAGCAAATGTAGTCCAAGGATTCAGAAAGAAGAAGAAAAATGGTGAGTTCAAGGACAGACTATATGGCAAGACATTGTTAAAAAACAAAACAAAACCAAAAACATACCTAAATTCTATCCTAGATACCATGAAAGCAAAGCAACTGATTTTCTTGTCATTTACCGACTTACAGAATTTAAAACAAAGGGCTGGGAATGTAGCTCAGTTGACAGAGCGCTTGCCTAGCATGAGGCTCCTGAAGCCTTCAGTTCAATCCCCATCACCCCACAGAGCACACATGGCAGGTGCAGTGGTGCATGCCTGCAATCTCAACCTTTAGGAGGTAGGGACAAGAGGATGAGAAGCTCAAGGTCATCCCCCAGCACACAGGAAGTGCCATGTCAGTCTGAGCTACTGTTTCAAAAGACAAAAAAAAAAAAATTAAACCTGGCACGGTGACACATGAATTAATCCCAGTACTTAGGAGGTGGATCTCTGTGAGTTCAAAGCCAGCCCGGTCTACACTATGAATTCCAGTACAGCCAGAGGTACAAAGAGAGACCTTGTCTCAAAAGGGAAAAAATAATGTTTTACACCAAGAACTCACAGTTTATTAGAAGTAGAGAGTCAGTTTTTAATATCTTTAAATTATCCAGATATGCAAATAAAATGTATATATCTTTGGTCCATCATTTTCCATTCTGATTTGTTCTTTAATTATGAAAATATCAATGCTAAATTATGTCTTTAAAAACAACAAAAAAGCCAGTTGGTATTAAAAACAGGGTTAGATGTTATCAGTTTTAATAAAACTTTTTAATAAAAAATAAAAAATGAATAAAGCTGTTTTTAATAAAATAAGATCTCAACTTCTGCTAAAGACCCGAATGGAAGGAAGGAAAGAAGGAGGGGAGGAAGGAAGGAAGGAAAGGAAGGAAGGAAGGAAGCAAGGAAGGAAGGAAAGGAAGGGAAGGAAGGAAGGAACCAAGGAAGGAAGGAGGGAAGGAAGGGAGGAAGGAAAGAAAGGAAGGAAAGAAAGAAAGGAAGGAAGGAAGGAAGGAAGGAAGGAAGGAAGGAAGGAAGGAAGGAAGGAAAGAAGGGCCAGACCAGCCTTTTAGTGCTTATTCACAATAGAAAAGTCATTTAACAGGCTTTGTCTGTTACAAAATAACACTCCCTTTGTAAAGCCCTGTTGGCAGCTTCCAAAATGTTTTCACCCAAAGGTCCAAAAACATTACAATCTGCCTTAACAGAACAGAAACCAAGGCTAAATAAATGACTGAATGACACCTGAGGCCAATCCTCCCAGTTCACAAACCTGAGGATCTCTCTCTTCTCAAATGCTTAAACTTTGGAAGTCCTTCGTAATGTAAGACTGCACTTGTTAGAAATTGTTGTTAGTGGAATCAGAGATTAAATATAAACCATAGGAGTAAACAACACCTGCTTTCTCCAGAAAACCCAACTTGATGGCCATGGTTTAGAGAGCCACCGACACCAACCTGTATATGCGGCTTCATCTGCTTCCAGGTCACAACAATCCCTTGGTTAGATAGTGGAGTGCTGGCTGAAGAACACGAGGGGCTACATATTCTTTCTATCTCTATTGGTCTAAAATTTTTAGTAGGACCCATAGGAAAATAGGTATGGATTGGAAGGGATGAAGATGGAGCAATTACTATGTTAAAGAGAAAATGAGTATTTGAGGCATGACATAAAATACTGTGCAAACAGATTCAGGGAGATATTGTGAGAAAGCTCACGCAGGCATTTTACTATTTAGATAGGCCTATATGTTACACTGAGCTAAGAGATGCCTCACTGAATTTTAGGCATTTGTTCTTCTAACTCATATGCTGTTCAGAATAAGTCTATGTTCTAGTCCAAGGCTAGGATGGTGGCAGGAATGAACATGGCTCCCATAGGCTCCTCGGTGTGACACTATTAGGGGTGTGGCCTTGTTCTAGTCCATGGCTAGTGTGGTGGCGGAAATGAACACGGCCCCTATAGGCTCCTAGGTGTGGCACTCTTAGGGGCGTGGCCTTGTTGGAGGAAATTTGTCACTGGTGGTGGACTTTGAGGTTTCAGATGCTCAAGACAGACCCAGTGTCATTCTCTCTTCCTGCTGCCTGCCAATCCCGATGTAGAACTCTCAGCTCCCTCTGCAGTACCGTGCTTGCTTGAGCACCACCTGTTCCCTGCCATTAGGATAAGAGAATAAACCTCTGAACTGTAAGCCAGCCCAAGTAAATGCTCTCCTTTATAAGAGTTTCCATGGTCATGATGTATTTTCACAACAGAACTTTAACTAAGACAGCTAGTTTCTCCTAGTTTCAGTAAAATTACAGATCTGACTGAGTAAATAAACATTTCAAAAATTTTATGTAACAGCAGCACATGTTCACACAGAACCAGCAGCTCCAAAGCTCAGACCTTAACCAGAAGATAAACTCTGTTCTAAAAATAGATCTCTTATCAGCAATTATCCTTTGAAATAATTAGATCCATAACTAACCTTCGTACCAAAATAAACTCCAGATAGGTAAATACTTTAGCAGTTAAAAACCCTAAGCACGGAGTTCCTAGAAGAAAATGTAGGATATTTGTACTTTATAATCTTAGGCCACAGACAATCTCCTTAACATAACACAAAGTTGACTTTTCTTTTTCTTTTTTTTTGTATTTATTTATTTATTTATTTATTTATTTATTTATTTATTTTACTTGAAAAAAAATTTACCGCCTCCTCCCCACCTCCCATTTCCCTCCCCCTCCTCCCGCCCCTCCCCCTCCCTCCACTCCTCTTCTCCTCCCTCTCCAGTCCAAAGAGCAGTCAGTGTTCCCTGCGTTGTGGAAAGTCCAAGGTCCTCCCCCCTCTGGGGGTAAGGGGTGATGGGGAGAGAAAAGTGAGAAGGAGAGGATGGGGGGAACTTGGGGAAACGGGATGATTGGGGATAAAGGAAGGTTGGATAGGGGAGCAGGGAAGCACATATCTTAGTTAAGGGAGCCACCTAAGGGTTGGCAAGAGACTTGAACCTGGAGTGGCTACCAGGTGCCAGGGCAATGTCCCCAGTTAGTTCCTTGGGCAGCTGAGGACAGGGACCATGAAATGACCCTATCCTATAGCCATACTGATGAATATCTTGCATATCACCATAGAACCTTCATCTAGCAATGGATGGAGACAGAGACAGATACCCACACTGGAGCACAGGACTGAGTTCCCAAGGTCCCAATGAGGAGCAGAAGGAGGGAGAACATGTACAACGAAGTCAGGACCACGAGGGGTGCACCCACCCACTGAGACAGTGGGGCTGATCTATTGGGAGCTCACCAAGGCCAGCTGGACTGTGACTGAAAATCATGGGATAAAACCGGACTCTCTGAACATGGCGGACAATGAGAGCTGATGAGAGGCCAAGGACAATGGCCCGGGGTTTTGATCCTACTTCAAGTTGACTTTTCTTATGGGCCGGCTACAATCGTGTTTATAGGAAAGAACCTTGGAAAGCATCTATGCCTAACTCAAGGGCCTACAGAGACAGCACAGGCTCCTGACCATTCTGTTTCCTGGACCCCACCACGTCACTGTGCCAAGCTTATGAGAGAGATGCTAAATCTTTCAAAACAAGTACAAAATTTATAAACCAGAATATGAATTTCACCCAAATTACTTAAAATCTAGGTTTACAAATTGGTCTGAGTCCAACTGCCACCTAAAGCTCCTGCAATGGCAGCTGAGAGAATGATACTGAGCAGGACTGTCCTGATACAGCTAGATGCACACAAGTGTGGTGGCCATGTCAGAGGAGCAGCAGGTGACAATGACACCAGGGATCAGTCCACCAGCATGCAAGGCCCCGAGCGCCTCAGCCCCAGAATGTCTCTTGCTCCTTCTGTGTCTTTGCATGTTTGCCACTGACATTTTTCTCTGGTATCTGTCGTGGTGTGAATGGATGTAGGGAGATCCCCACTATCTTTAACTCAGTGGGTTTATCTCATGGATGATCCTGTTCTACATTTATACATATGAATTATTATGAAGATGATTTCCTCTTAAGCTGGACTGCTTAACTGAAGCAATTATTTTATACAATAATAGTATTAGTTTTAAAAAAAAGACTTTGATGATTGAGGGTCTTTAATAAATATAGTTAGGGATTATGACAAGGGTTAGCTTAGTGGGCAAATTAATATAGATAAAAATAAGTTATGGTGTTGCCCTTGCCCTGCCCCTGATAAAGCAGAGGCTGTAGAGGATAGAAAACTAGAACAAGTAAATGTCACACAGCTAGTTTTTCTTGAGGGGCCATATAGACTGTGGCTTAGATTAATGATTAAGAAAAACACAATACTTCTCTGATTTCCATCTCTGCTTCCTTATCCTTTGTGTATAGGAGGGCAACTGATTTTTTGGAATTGATCACTCATAATCGGTTTCTAGCCATAAATAAAAGACATTAAGCATATAATTTGTGATCCTAGAGAAGTTAAATAAGAAAGTGAACCCAAAGAAAATCATATAGTCATCCGCATGGAGAGTGGGAAGTAGACAAGATTGCAGGGCAAAAACTGGGAACTTGCGGGTGAGGTGGCATGGGGCAAAGGGGAAATGGGATGAGAAATATGAGAATGGGAGGATGGGAGGAGCTCGGGGGATTGGGATGGTTGGGATATAGGAAGGATGGATACGGGAGCAGCGAAGTATATATCCTATCTAAGGGAGCCATCTTAGGGTTGGCAAGAGACTTGACTCTTGAGGGGTTCGCAGGTGTCCAGGAATATGTCCCCAGCTGGTACCTTGGGCAACTAAGGAGAGGGAACCTGAAATGACCCTATCCTATACTGATGAATATCTTGCTTATCACCTTAGAACCTTCATCTGGCGATGGATCGAGGTAGAGACAGTGTCTCAATTTGGAGCAACGGTCTGAGCTCTTAAGGTCCAAATGAGGAGCAGAAGGAGGGAGAACATGAGCAAAAAATCAGGACCACGAGGGATGCACCCACCCACTGTGACAGTGGAACTGATTTATTGGGAGCCCACCAAGGCCAGCTGGTCTGGGACTGAATAAGCATGGGTTGATTCCGGACTCTCTGAGCATGGCGGTCAATGAAGACTGATGAGAAGCCAAGGACAATGGCACTAGGTTTCGATCCTAATACATGAACTGGCTTTGTGGGAGCTTAGCCTGTTTAGACGCTCACCTTTCTGGACGTAGATAGAAGGACCTTGGTCTTCCCGCAGGGCAGGGAATTTGGACTGCTCTTCAGTATCGAGAGGGAGGGGGAATGGAGTGGGGGGAGGAGAAGAGGAGTGGGGATAGGGGGAGGGAAGTGGGGGGAGGGGCAATATTTGGGAGGAGGGGAGGGAAATGGGAAACGGGGAGCAGGTGGAAATTTTAATTAAAAAAGAATAATAATAAAAAAAAGAAAATAAATGTTGAATATGCAAATAACAAATGAATGAATAAATAGTAATTTTAAGTGTTGATATAAAAAATGAGTTGCTATTCATACTAAAACAAATAGTCACAGCTTGATTAAAAAATGCTTCAAATAAAAAAAAAAAAAGAAAAACACAATACCACTCTTTGGAATATACCCAAGAGATGCCCTATCATATTACAAAAGCATTTGTTCAACTATGCTCATAGCAGCATTATTTGTAATAGCCAGATCCTGGAAACAACCGAGATGCCCTTCAACGGAAGAATGGATGAAGAAAGTGTGGAATATATACACTTTAGAGTACTACTCAGCGGTAAAAAACAATGACATCTTGAATTTTGCATGCAAATGGATGGAAATAGAGAACACTATCCTGAGTGAGGTAACCCAGACCCAAAAAGGTGAACATGGGATGTACTCACTCATAATTGGTTTCTAGCCATAAATAAAGGACATTGAGCCTATAATTTGTGATCTTAGAGAAGCTAAATAAGAAGGTGAACCCAAAGAAAAACAGGTAGTTATCCTTCCGGATATTGGAAGTAGACAAAATTGGGATCTTGGGGGTGGGGTGGTATAAAGGTAAGGAGAGATGGGGAGAGAAAAGTGAGAAGGGGAGGATGGGGGAACTTGGGGGAATGGGATGGTTGGGATAAAGAAAGGGTGAATATGGGAGCAGGGAAGAATATATCTTAATTAAGGGAGCCATCCTTAGGGTTGGCAAGAGGCTTGACCCTAGAGGGCCTCCAAGATGTCCAGGGAGATGACCCAGTTAGTTCCTTGGGCATCTGAGGAGAGGGAACCTGAAATGGCCCTAATCTATAGCCATACTGATGATTATCTTGCATATCACCATAGAACCTTCATCTGGCGATGGATGGGGATAGAGACAGAGACCTACATTGGAGCACCGGACTGAGCTCCCAAAGTCCAAATGAGGAGCAGAAGGAGGGAGAACATGAGCAAGGAAGTCAGGACCACAAGGGGTGCACCCACCCACTGAAACAGTGGGGCTGATGTATTGGGAGCTCAGCAAGGCCAGATGGACTGGGACTGATGGAGCATGTGATCAAACCAAACTCTCTGAACATGGTGGACAATGAAGGCTGACTGAGAAGCCAAGGACAATGGCACTGGGTTTTGATCCTACTGCATGAACTGGCTTTGTGGGAGCCTAGCCAGTTTGGATGCTCACCTTCCTAGACCTGGATGAAGCGGGGAGGACATTGGACTTCCCACAGGGCAGGGAAGCCTGACTGCTCTTTGGACTGGAGAGGGAGGAGAAGAGGAGTGGGGGGAGAGGAAGAGGAATGGGAGGCTGGGAGGAGGCAGAAATTCTTTTTCAATAAAAAAAAAAACAGTTGAGAGTGAACTCCATAGGGGCAAGACTGAGCCATTGGCCTAGACCAGAGCAGTGGTCTCCAAAAGAACAGGGCTGAACCAGCGACCTGGGCCAGAGCAGGCCTCGGAAAGTGAACTCCACAGGAGCAGAAGTGGATCCAGACCAGGGACATATGCAGAAACAGGACTGGGCCAGCAACCTAGGCCCGAGCAGGCCTGAGACGGTGAGCTCCACCGGAACAAGACTGAGCCAGCTACCTAGGCCAGAATGGGCCTGCGACAGTGAACTCCAGAGGAGCAGGTACAGGGGAGCAACTGCTGAGTGAGTGAGCCAGAGCCAGAGATCACTGCAGGTATGTGAATCTGGGACCTTCAAGGGAGTAGACCTAAGGCAGGACCCCTGTGGGTCTGGATGTGAGTCTAGGACCTCAGAGGAACTAGGCCTGAGCCAGGGCCTCTGAAGGTCTGGGTGTGAGTCTGGGACCTCTGAGTGTGAAGTAAGGAACCAGAGATCTCTGTGGGTCTCTGAGGGAGTAGGACTGAGTTAGGACCTCTGTGGGTCCAGGTGTCAGCCTGGGACCTTCAAGGGAGTAGATTGGAGCCAGAGACCTTTGCATGAGCAACCCCAAACCAGGGACCTCTGCAGAAGCAGATCCAGATCAGGGACATTTACAGAAACAGATCTGAGCCGGCAACCTAGGCTAGAGTAGGCCTGAGACAGGAAATTCCAAGGGAGCAGAGCAAAAGCCAGGAGTGCTGAATGACCTCCAGGAATACTTTTTTTTTTTTAAAAAAAATTCCTATTAAATTAAGTCAACTTTTGCTTTGAAATTATTTTAATTTTTAGTTTTGAAATTATTCAAGAATAATGAGCATCTTTATTCATATCTGCTTAAACATACCTCACCAAAGACATATTGTACCTTTTCGAGTGGGTGAGGAGGATGGTGACACAGGGTTCTCATAGTTCAGGCTGATTAAGAACTTATGAGACAGACTGTTCCAATACTGAGGGGATCTAAGAGGTGAGTCAGTGGCCACAGGGATGGACAGCTGGATGCCCCACTCTCTGGGACCTCCCCACTGGGACAAAACCCAGGGGCCTCTTCCCAATTCCGTTGGCTTTTTTAGTGAACCAGCATGGAGTATTCCTGTGTCTGGGCTATCCCAAACCCACCCAATCTCCACACTCAGCTGTTCCCCTGTGAGCTCAGTAGAACTCTGGAACACAGATTGCTCCAATACTAAGGAGACCTGGGAGCTTGCTCAAAAACTGAGGGGACCTAAGTTTAGTCACAGTAAGGATTGGACCAAGACACCAAGACACTGCCAGCCTCATTTGAAGTAAGAGATGGGTAGGCACCAATGCAAGAATTTCTACAACATCCTAAAAAGCAACATGGTAACACCAGAACCCAGTGGACACACACAAAAAAAGACTTGATCATCCTAAACCACAAGAAGTAGAAGTAAATGACTTTAAATGTAACTTTATGAAAAATGATGGAGACTTTAAAGAGAAAGTGAAAAACTTCCTTAAAGAAATGGAAGAGAAGACAAACAAAAAGTTGAAAGAAATTAATAAATCCCTCAAAGAAACACAAGAAAACCAAGAAAAAGCAATTAAATAGGTAAAGGAAACAGTTCAAGACTTGAAGACTGAAATAGACGTAATAAAGAAAACACAAACTGAGGGAATAGTGGATACGGAAAATCTTGGTAAACAAGCAGGAACTACAGATACAAGTATAACCAACAGAATTCAAGAGATAGAAGAAAGAATCTCAGGCACTGAAGATACTAGAGATGAAGTAGACTCATTGGTTAAATAAAACATTAAATCCAACAAATTCTTAACACAAAACATTCAGGAAATCTGGGACACCATGAAAAGACCAAACCTAAGAATAATAGAGGTAGTAGAAGGAGAAGAACTCCACCTCAAAGGCACTGAATATATATTCAATGAAATTATAGAAATACACTTCTATAATTATAGAAATATATATTCAACAAAATTATAGAAGAAAACTTTCCAAACCTAAAGAAGGGTAGCCATATGAAGGTACAAGAAGCTTACAGAACACCAAATAGACTGGATCAAAAACAAACATCCACTTGCTATATAAAAATCAAAACACAAAACATACAGAACAAAGAAAGAATATTAAAAGCTGCAAAGAAAAAAGACCAAGTAATATATAAAGGTAAACCTATCAGAATTATACCTGACTTCTCTATGGAAATTATGAAAGCCAGAAGGTCCTGGATAGATGTGCTGCAGACACTAAGAGACCATGGATGCAAGCCCAGACTACTGTACCCAGCAAAGCTTTCACTCACCATCGATGGAGAAAACAAGATATTCCAGGAAAAAAAACAAACTTAAACAATATGTATCCACAAACCCAGCCTTACAGAAAGTATTAGAAGGAAAATCCTAACCCAAGGAAGCTAACAACATCCACAATAACACAGACATCTTATAACACCTGCCAGCATAACCCAAAGAAGGAAAACACACAAAACTACTCCTGAAAAATATCTGGAGTTAACAACCACTGATCATTAATATCACTTAATATCAATGGACTCAATTCACATATAAAAAGACACAGGCTAAGAGAATGGATATGAAAACAGTATGCAGCCTTCTGCTGTTTACAAGAAACACACCTCAACTTCAAAGACAGACACTACCTCAGAGTAAAGGGATGGGTAATGGTTTTCCAGTCAAATGGACCTAACAAACATGAATGTGGCTATCCTAATATCTAACAAAATTGACCTCAAACTTAAGTCAATCAGAAGAGATGGAGAAGGACACTTTGTACCCATGACAGGAACAAGTCATCAAGATGAAGTCTCAATCCTGAATATCTATGCCCCTAATACAAGAGCACCCACATATGTAAAAGAAACATTACTAAAACTTAAATTGCACACCAAACCCCACACACTAATAGGAAATTTCAACACTCTTCTTTTGACAATGGACAGGTCAAACAGACAGAAACTTAACAGAGAAATAAGAGAACTGACAGATGTCATGAATCAAAAGGATTTAACAGACATCTGTAGAACATTCCACTCAAACAAAAAATATACCTACTTCTCAGCACCTCATGGAACCTTCTTAAAAATTGATCACTTTCTCAGGAACAAAGCGAACACCAACAAATAAAAAATGGAGTAATCCACTGTGTCTTATCAGATCACCATAGAGTAAAGTTTGAATTCAACAGCCATACTACTCCCAGAAAGCCTACAAACTCATGGAAACTGAACAGTCAACTACTGAACCACCCCCTAGTCAAAGAAGTAATAAAGAAAGAGATTAAAACCTTGAATTCAATGAAAATGAAGGCACAACGTATCCAATCTTATGGGACACTATGAAAGCAGTGCTAAGAGGAAAGTTTATAAAGAAAACAGAGAAAGCTCACATCAGTGACCTAACGGCATGCCTGAAAGATCTAAAAAAAAAGAAGAAGAAGCAGACTCACCCAGGAGGAGAAGAAGACTGGAAATAATCAAACTGAGGGCTAAAATCAACAAAATAGAATAGAAAAACAGAAAACAAGTCAAAGAATCAATGAAACAAAGAGCTGGTTCTTTGAGAAAATCAACAAGATTGAAAAACCCTTAGCCAAACTAATCAAAAGGCAGAGAGAGAACATTGAAATTAACAAAATAAGAAAGGAAAAGAAAGACATAACAATGGACACTGAAGAAATCAGAGAATTATTAGGTCCTACTACAAAAACCTGTACTACACAAAATTGGAAAATATAAGAGAAATGGACTTTTTTTTAGATAGATACCAACTACCAAAATTAAATCAAGACCAGGTGAGCAATTTACTATAAGCCACGAGAAGATAGAAACTGTCATCAAAAACCTCCGAACCAGAAAAGCCCAGGGCCGGATGGTTTTAGTGCAGAATTGTACCAAAACTTCCAAGAGACCTAATACGTATACTCGTCAAAGTGTTCCACATAATAGAAACAGAAGGCTCACTGCCAAACTCTTTTTATGAACCTACAGTTACCACGATACCAAAACCACACAAAGACTCATCCAAGAAAGAGAATTAAAGACCAATCTCACTCATGAATGGATGCAAAGATTCTCAATAAAATACTGGCAAACTGAATCCAAGAACACATGAAAAAAATCATCCATTATGACTAAGTAAGCATCATCCCAGAGCTGAAAGGCTGGTTCAACATATGAAAATATATTAATGTAATCTATCATATAAATGAACTAAAAGAATAAAAGAAAAAGATCATTTCATTAGATTCTGAAAAACATTTGACAAAATCCAACACTCTTTCATGATAAAGGTCTAGAAGAGATCAGGGATACAAGGATAATATCTAAATATAATAAAAGCAATATACAGTAAGCTGACAGCTAACATCAAATTAAATGGAAAGAAACTGAAAGCAATTCCACTATAATCAGGAACAAGATAAGGCTGTCCACTCTCTCCCTATCTCTTCAACATAGTTCTTGAAGATTTAGCAACAACAATAGACAACATAAGGAGATCAAGGGGATTCTAATTAGAAAGAAAGAAGTTAAACTTTTGTTATTTGCAGATGATATGATCATGTATATAAGTAACCCCAAAAACTCTACCAGAGAACTCCCACAGCTGATAAGCACCTTCAGTAAAGTGGCAGGATACAAGATCAACTCAAAAAAAAATCAGTAGCTTTCCTAGACATAAATGTTAAAGAAGCTGAGAGGGAAATCAGAGAAATATTACCTTTCACAATAGCCACAAATAACATAAAATATCTTGGTGTAACACTAACCAAGGAAGTGAAAAACTTATTGGACAAGAACATTAAGTCTTTGAAGAAAGAAATTGAAGAAGACACCAGAAAATGGAAGGATTTCCCATGCTCTTGAATAGGAAGGAACAACATAGTAAGAATGGCAAACCTACCAAAAGCTATCTATAGATTCAATGCAATCCCCATCAAAATCCCAACACAATTATTCACAGACCTGGAAATCAATAATCAACTTTATATGGAAAAACAAAAAACCCAGGATAGCCAAAACAATCCTGTACAATAAGGAACTTTCGGAGGCATTACCATCCCTGACATCAAGCTCTATTACAGAGATACAGTAATGAAAACAGCTTGGTATTGGCATAAAAAGAGAGAAGATGATCAGTGGAATTGAATTGAAGACCCAGATATTAATCCACAGAACTACAAACACTTGGTTTTTGACAAAGAAGCAAAAATTATACAATGGAAAAAAACATCTTCAGCAAATGGTGCTGGCATTACTGGATGTCAACCTATAGAACAATGAAATAGATCCATATCTGTCACCATGCACAAAACTCAAGTCCAAATGGATTAAAGACTTCCATATAACTCTGATGACACTGAACATGATAGAGGATAAAGTGGGAAGTAACTTTCATTGCATGGACACAGGAGACCACTTTTTAAATATAACCCCAATGGCACAGACAATAAGGCAACAATGAATAAATGGGACCTCCTGAAACTGAGAATCTTCTGTAGCGCAAAGGACACAGTCAATAAGACAAAAAGACAGCCTACTGAATGGGAGATCTTCACCAACCCCACACCAGACAAAAAACTGATCTCCAAAATATGTAAAGAAGTCAAGAAATTAAACATTAAAAATGTAAATAATCCTATTAAAAATGGTATACTGAACTAAACAGAGATTTCTCAACAGAAGAATTTCAAATGACCAAAAAAATCTTCTGGACTTGTTCTTTCTTGGTTACCAGGGAAATGCAAATCAAAACAACACTAAGATACCATCTAACACTTGTCAAAATGGCTAAGATCAAAAACACCAATTATAGCTTATACTGGAGAGAATGTGAAGTAGGGGGAACACTCATCCATTGCTGGTGGGAATGCAAGCTTGTGCAACAACTTTGGAAGTCAGTGTGGTTGTTTCTCAGAAAATTGGGACTCAACCTACCTCAGCATCCAGCAATACGACTCTTTGGAATATACCCAAAAGATGCTCAATCATATTACAAAAGTATTTGTTCAACTATGTTCATAGTAGCATTATTTGAAATAGCCAGAAGCTGGAAACAACCTAGATGTCCCTCACCTAAAGAATGGATATTTACAAATTAGAGAACTACTCAGCTGCAAAAAGCAATGATATCTTGAATTTTGCATGCAAATAGATGGAATTAGAAAACACTATCTTGAGTGACGTAACCCAGAACCAAAGAAATGAATATAGTATATACTCACTCATAAGTGAATTCTAGCCATTAAACAGAGGGCATTGAGCCTATAGTTCATGATCCTAGAGAAGCTAAGTAAATAATGCGAACACAAAAACATATATAGATCCACGTGGGCATCGGAAACAGACAAGATAACCAGGCAAAATTTGGAAGCATGGCAACACGGGTAGAAGGAAGGGGAGAAGGGCCAAGGAGAACTTGAGGGAATGGAATACTCGAGATGGAGGAAGGAGAAATATGAGAGCAAGAAAAGAGATATCATCAATGAGTGAGCCATTATGGGGTTGGCAAAAACCTGGCTGTAGAAGATTCCCAGGAATCCACAAGGATGACCTCAGCTTAGACCCTAAGAAATAAAGCAGAGGGTACCTGAACTGGCCTTGCCCTGTATTCAGACTGATGATTATCTTAAATATCACCATAGAACCTTCATCCAACAACAGATGGAAACAGAGACAGAAAACCACTTCGGAGCACTGGACTGAGCTCCCAAGGTCCAGTTGAAGAGTGGAAGGAGGGAGAGTATGAGCAAGGAGGTTAAGACCATGAGGGTTTCACCCACTCAGACAGTTTGCCTGAGGTAATGGGAGCTCACCAATACCAACTAGCCTGGGAGTGAAGGAGCATGGGATCAAACTAGTCCCTCTGAATGTGGTTGACAGTTAGGGCAGACTGAGGGGCCAATGACAGTGGCACTGGGATTGGTCTCTACTGCATGCTTTTTGGGATCCTATTCTCTTTGGATGTATACCTTACTCAACCTAGATGTAATAGGGAGGGCCTTGGACTTGCCACAGAGGATCAGGGTGCCTTGTCTTCTCTTAGGATTGTAGGGGAGGGGTGGCAGGGTGTATGGAGGGAGCAAGGGAAGGGAGGTTGTGGGAATTTCAATTGGTATTTTTTAAAAAAGAAAAAAGAAAATAAGATCCCTCATTTTACTACCCCCTAAAGACATACCTAGCCATCAATGATAGGGATTATTTTATGGTAAAAGAGTGGAGAAAGATCTTTATAGCATCTCAGAACAAAAACCAAGCAAGGTTCACTCTTCCAATATTTGAGAAAATAGTTGTAAAACAAAAATTGTTAGAAGAAATTTCTAAAGAAAAGGTTACTTCATGCTTTTCAAAGAACTATCCACCAAAACATAATTATCATTCTAAATATAGATGCAACAAACACTAACTCACACAGTTTTACAAAGCAGATACTACTAGATACAAAACTTGTTCTTTCAATGCAGTGATAGTGAATTCATTATGGTTCTCTGACCTTTAGATGGAAGAACTACATACGCACACACACACACACACACACACACACACACACACACACAGAGATAGATTAAGTGACACCAGAATTTGAGTAGACATAATCAGATATTCAGAACATTCTGCCCAAATACAGAATATACCTATTTTTAGTAGCCAGTGGAAATTAGCCTTTTTGGTCATGTATGAGGACACAAAGCAAGTCTCACTAAATACTGGAAAATTGAAACAACTCTTTATATACTATTGTTTTTTGTGGATCAAGACTGAAAAGAGGAATGTAAATTTTAGAAAACATACATACTCATGAAAATTAAACAACAAACTATTGGGCTGGCTGACCAGGATTGAGCCAGCGACCTGGTCCAGAGCAGACTGGAGATAGCAGAATCCACCAGAACAGGTACAGGGGAGTAATCCTGAGTGAATTAGAGCCAGAGACCACTGAGGGTCCGGACATGAATCTGGCACCTTCAAGGGAGTATACCTATGCCAGAACCCCTGTGGATCTGGGTGTGAGTCTAGGATCTCTGAGGAACTAGGCCTGAGCCAGGACCTCTACCACTCTGGGTGTGAATCTGGGACCTCTGAGGCAGGAACCAGAGATCTCTGCAGGATTGGGCATGAGTCTGGAACCTCAGAAGGAGTAGGCTTGAACCAGGACTTCTGTGGGTCTGGGTGAGTTCTGGTACCTCAAAGGGAATAGGCAGGAACCTGAAACCTCTGCAGGTCCTAGCCTGAATCTGGGATCTCTGAGGGAGTAAGCCTGAGCCAGGTCCTCTACAGTTCTGGATGCACCCGAGCCTGGGAACTCCGAGGCAGTAGACATGAGCCAGAGAACTTTGCAGGAACAACTCCAAGCAAGGACTTCTGTAGGAGGGATTTACAGAAACAGGTCAAAGCAGGTAATCTATGCCAAAGTAGGCTTGAGACTGCAAACTCCAAGGGAGCAGAGCAAAGCCCAGGAGCACAGAGCTATCTCCAGGAACAGGAATAACCAACAGGGTAACTAGAACTGTGGCACTGACTCTACCACGAGGAACAACCATCTGAGATTTGGATTCACTGGCACCTAGAAAATTAATCAACAAACTCCCAGACAGACCCAACCACATCTATTAGAGGAAAAGATTGGTAGAAAAGGTAAGAACACATGCAACATCACAAGGAGCAACACAACACCAGTAAAACCTAAAGACCCTACAACAGCAAGACCTGAACAACAAAATGTAGATGAAGCAGAAGAAAATGACCTAAAATAACTTCAGGAGAATGTTTGAAACTCTAAAAGATGAAATAAGAAATTCCCTCAGAGAAATAGAGAAAAAGACAAACAAAAAGTGGAAATCATCAGCAAATCCCTTAAAGGAAACCAAGAAAAAGCAATCAAACATATGAAATAAGCTATTCAAGACATGAAAACTGAAATACAGACAATAAAACAAAACACAAGCCTTGGTAATTATAGAAACAGAAATCATGAGAAAATAATCAGGAACCACACACACAAGCATAAACAGTAGAATACAAAAGATGGAAGAGAGAATCTCAAGTGCTGAAGATACAATAGAGGAAACAGACTCATCAGTTAAAGAAAACATTAAATCTAACAAAAGCTTAACCCAAAATATGCAGAAAATAGGGGACACCATGAAAAGGCCAAATCTAAGAATAATAGGTATAGAAGAAGGAGAAAAAAGTTCAACTCAAAAGCATAGAAAATGTATTTAACAATATCATAGAAGAAAACTTTCCCACGTTAAAGAAACATATGCCTATGAAGATCCAAGTAGCTTACAGAACAGGAAATAGACTGGATCCAAAAAAGACCCCTCACCATATAATAATCAATACACTAAACTTATAGAGTAAAGAAAGAATATTAAGAGGTGAAAGGAAAAGTCTAAGCAACATATAAAGGTAGACCCATCAGAATTACAACTGACTTCTCATTGGAGACATTAAGAGATCACAGATGCCAGCCCAGACTACTATACACAGCAAGATTTTCAATTACCACAAAAGGACAAAACAAGATATTCCATGACAAAACTAGATTTCACTAATACCTAGTCACAAACCCAGCCTTACTCCAAATATAGAAGAAAAACTCCACCCCAAGGAAGTTGGTTACACCAGCAAAAACACAAATGATTGATAATCTCATAGCAGTAAATCTCAAAGAAGACAAAAACACACAAATTAACATCACCAACAATGGAAACTAATTAAGAGGAGATAGAAAACATTGGTCATTATCACCTCTTAATATAAATGACTCAACTCATCTATAAAAAGGCACAAGATAACAGATTGGATACGAAAACAGAATCCATCCTCCTTTTGCATACAAGAAACACATGTCAACCTCAAAGACAGACATTGTTGCAGAATAAGGGGTTGGGAAAATTTTTTTCCAGTAAAATGGACCTAAGAAACAAGCAGGTGTAGCGATCCTAATATCTAGACTTCAAGCTATAGTCAATCAAAAGAGACAAAGAAGGTCATTTCATATTAGTCACAGAAAAAATCCAAAGAGAAAATCTCAATACTGTACATCTATGCCCCAAATAAAAGGGTGACCTCATATGTGAAAAAAAAAACCACTTCTAAAGCTTAATTCATACATTAAACACCACACACTAACAGTGGGAGACTTCAACACTCCCCTCTCACCACTGGACAGGTCAGTCAGACAAAAAATGAACAGAGAAATAAGAGAACTAACAGATGTTATGACTCAAATGAAATTAACAGACATCTATAGAATATTCCATCCAAATAGAAAAGAATATACCTTCTTATCAGCACCTCATGGAACCTTCTCAAAATTGACCACATACTCCCAATAGATCAGCCCCACTGTCACAGTGGGTGGGTGCAGTCCTCATGGTCCTGACTTCCTTGCTCTTGTTCTCCCTCCTTCTGCTCCTCATTTGGACCTTGGGAGCTCAGTCCGGTGCTCCAATGTGGGTCTCTGTCTCTATCTCCATCCATCGCTAGATGAAGGTTCTTCTTATTTAGCTTCTCTAGGATCACAAATTATATGCTCAATGTCCTTTATTTATGGCTAGAAACCAATTATGAGTGAGTACATCACCAAGGCCTGATGGACTGGGACTGAAAAAGCATGGGATAAAACCGGACTCTCTGAACATAGTGGACAATGAGGGCTGATGAAAAGCCAAGGACAGTGGCACTGGGTTTTGATCCTACTGCATGTACTGGCTTTGTGGGAGCCTAACTAGTTTGGATGCTCACCTTCCTAGACCTGGATGGAGGGGCTAGGACCTTGGACTTCCCACAGGGCAGAAAACCCTGACTGCTCTTCGGACTGGAGAGGGAGGGGGAGAGGAGTAGGAGGAGGGGGAGAGGAGTGGGGGGAGAGGAGGGACATGGGAGGCTGCGAGGAGGCAGAACTTTTTTTCAATAAAAAAAATTCAAACAAAAAAATTGACCACATACTTGGGAACAAAACAAACCTCAACAAATGCAAAAAGTTGGAATAACTCAATGTTCCTTATCAGATCAGCATGGTCTAAAACTAGAAGTCAACAGCAAAATATTAATAAATTCCAGAAAGCCCCAATACATGGAAATGAAACAATGCTCACCTGAATCATCAAATGGTCAAGGAAAAAATAAAGAAAGAAATTAAAGACTTCCTAAAATTCAATGAAAATGACCACTCAACCTACCCAAATTTATGGGACAAAATGAAAGTGTTTTAAGAGGAAAGTTCATAGCACTAAATACGTACATAAAGAAGCTAAAAAAATCGCACACAAGTGAATTAACAGAACATTTGAAAACTTTAGAACAAAAAGAAGCAAACTCGCCTAAGAGAAATAGATGGCAGGAAATAATCAAATTGGGAGCTGAATTCAACAAAATAGAAACAAAGAAAACAACAGAAACAAAGAATCAATGAGACAAAGAGTTGGTTCTTCATGAAAATCAACAAAATATACAAACCCTTATCCAAACTATCCAAAGGCAGAGAAATTAAATCACGACCAGATAAGCAAATTAAACTGACCTATAACTGCTGAAGAAATAGAAACAGTCATCAAAAGTCTCTAAACCAAAAAAGCCCAGGACCAGATGATTTCGGCTCAGAATTCTACAAGACTTTCAAAGAAGAACTAATACCACTGCTCCTCAAATTATTCCACACAATAGAAACAGAAGGAGCAATACCAAACCCCTTTAATCAGGCTACAGTGATACCCATATGATAGAAAGACATTACTAAGAAAGAGAATTACAGACCAATCTCACTCATGAACATTGATGCAAAAATACTAAATAATTTCTTTCTTATTTATTCCTGGACCCAGGTGTGGTTCAGTAGTTGACTGTTCGGTTTCCATGTGTTTGTGGGCATTCTGGGAATAGCATTGTGTTTGAATTCTGGTATTGGCATAAGAACAGACGGGAGGACCAATGGAACAAAATCTAAGACCTGGATGTAATCCACACACCTTCGAACACCTGAGCTTTGATAAATAAGCAAAAAATACCAAATGGAGAAAAAGAAAGCATATTTAACAAATGGTTCTAGCATAACTGGATATCAACCTGTAGAAGAATGAAAATAGACCCATATCTGTCACCATGCACAAAACGCAAGTCCAAATGGATCAAAGACCTCAACATAAATTCAGCCAAACTGAAACTTATAGAAGAGAAAGCGGGCAGTACACTCGAATGCATTGGCACAGGGAACCAATTCCTAAATAGAACCCCAGCAGCACAGACACTGAGAGAAATAATGAATAAATGAGACCTCCTAAAACTGAAAAGCTTCTGTAAAGCAAAGGATCCAGTCAACTAGACAAAATGACAGCCTACAGAATGGGAAACGTTCTTCACTAATCCCACATAAGACAGAGGTCTGATTTCCAATATACAAAGAAATTGGTCATCAAAAGATCACATAATCCAATTAAAAAAAAATGAAGCACAGACCTAAACAGAAAACTCTCAACAGAGGAATCTAAAATGGCTGAAAGACACTTAAGGAAATGTTCAAAATCCTTAGTTATCAGAGAAATGCAAATCAAAACAACTCTGAGTTTCCATCTGTAAGAATGGCCAAGATCAAAAACATTGATGACAACTTATGCTGGAGAGGTTGTGGGGAAAAGGGAACACTTCTGCATTGCTGGTGGGAATACAAACTGGTGCAGCCCCTTTGGATGTCAGTGTGGTGATTACTCAGAAAATTAAGAAACAACCTTCCTCAAGACCCAGTAATATCACTTTTGGATCCTTATCCAATGGATGCTCAATCGTCCCACAAGGACATGTGCTCAACTATGTTCATAGCAGCTTTGTTTGTCATAGCCAGAACTTGGAAACAATGTAAATGTCCCTAGACAAAAAATGGATAAGGAAAATGTGGTACATTTACAAAATGGAGTACTATACAGCAGAAAAAAGTAACAACATCTTGAATTTAGCAGGAAAATGGATGGAGCTAGGAAACATTATTTTGAGTGAATTACCCAGACACAGAAAGACAATTATCACATGTACTCACTACTAGGTGGTTTTTAAACATAAATCAAAGAAACCCATCCTACAAATTACAGTTCCAGAGATCCTAGACAACAATGAGAACACTAAGAGAGACTTATATAGATCTAACCTACATGGGAAGTAGAAAAAGTCAAGATCTCTTGAGTAAATTGGGAGCATGGGGACCTTGGAGGAGGGTTGAAGGGGGCAGAGGATAGGCAGGGAGTGGAGCAGAGAATAATGTAGGAGTCAATAAAAATCAATAAAAAAGGAAAGATTTTGTTCTTAACCAAAAAGTAGTTTTTATTATTTGATGTTCTAATATGTCCTCAATATTTATCAATTTATATCATTATTATTTACAACTCATCACTTTAAATAGTTTTTTATGTAAAAGATTGAACTATCTTTGATACCTTTCTTCTTGAGCTTATAGTTGATGAATTAAACAAAATAAAATGGCTTTATTTTTGAAAATTAAATTTGAAAATGAACATCATATTTAACATGGTGGTGATAAGATGGAGATTCATGCAGATTGAAGCGAATTCTTCTATTTCTTTAGGTGTTGCCAAAAATGATGGCGTTCTGTTATCAAATACAAACAGGCCTGAACTTTGACCCTAAGAAGAAAGATGGATCCCTGCATGTGATTGGTTCCCTGGCTGAGATTTTGTTGAAGATTAAGACTATTAGTTTCTTTTCCATATGTTGGAAGGTATTTGTGTAGTGTTTGTGTGATAGTGTGTGTTCATGTGTATAGACATGTGGTTTGGAGGACGGAGTGAGGTGCCTTCCTCTATGACTCCCCTTATTTTTATTATTTTACTTTCATGTGTATGGTGTCTACATATGTGTGCCTGGTGCCTGAAGAGCTAGAAGAAGGTGTCAGACTCACTGAAACAGGAGTTACGGATGGTTATGAGGTGCCATGTGAGTACTGAACTGACCCAGGGTCCTCTGGAAAAGGCAACAGTACTCTCCACTGCTGAGCTCTCTCTCCACCTGCTGTTTATTTATTTTAGACAGTTCTCTCATTATCTTGGAACTTACAGTTGCTAGACTGGCTACTGTGGCTGGTCTCCGCAGGACTGGACAAGCCCTGGAGAGTCAGGTCTGGGATGCTGCACCCACTCTAACACAGCGGGTCTCTGCAGGGCTGGACAGCCCATGAAAAGCTAGACCTGTGAAGAAGAGCTATCTCCTCCAAGGGTGGCCTCACCTGGGCCAGACAGGCCCTGGGGAGCAAGGCCAGGGATGTCGTGCCTCGATTTCCACACCTAGTCTCTATAGTTCTGCAAAGTTCTTGTGGAGCCAGGCCTGGGGAACCGAAGTCCCCTGTTTCACAGCTGGACACCACAGTCCTGGCGAGTCCCTGGGGATTCTTCCCCATGGAGCAGCATCTTCCTCTTGCCTGTTTGCTCTCCTCAGGAGAGGAAAGGCCCTTGGGCTCCAGTCCAGCTGTTTTCCCTCTTCCATGCCTGGCCTGTCACTCTTCTTCCACATCTAGACTCCCCAGGGCCTGCCAGGGCAGAGAAGTTGCACGCTCTTCTATGGCTTGACTCCCAATGGCAGGACAAGCCCTGCTGAGCCAGGCTGGAGAAGATGTGATCCCTCTTCCATAGTTGGCCAGCACATGGCCAGAGAGTGCCAGGGGATCTGTAGCCATGCCCTGGGAAGCCAGGTCATATAAGTTACAAAACCTCGTCCACAGCTGACCACCCCTGGGCCGGCCATACCCTGGAGTCCAGGTTGTGGAAATTGTGCCACTTCTTCCATGGCTCTCCTGAGCATCCTCTTCCATGGCTCTCCTGAGCATCCTCTTCCATGGCTCTCCTGAGCACCCTCTTCCATGGCTCTCCTGAGCACCCTCTTCCATGGCTCTCCTGAGCACCCTCTTCCATGGCTCTCCTGAGCACCCTTTTCCATGGCTGGCCTCTCAGGGCCTGCAAACCTGTGGAATCTGCATCCCCTCTTCCACCTCTAGCCTTTCCATGGCCTGAAAGACTAGGGACACTATGCCCTTCCTTCCACAGATAGCACAACCAGCGCCTTCCAGGGCAGGAAATCTGTGCGTTATTTTCAATGACTGAACTCACCTGGACAGGACAGTCCTGGGGAGCCAGACCAGGGATGCTGCACCCTGCTAATCCACGGCTAGCTTCTACAGGACATCAGGCCTCAGTCTCTTCCAAGGATAGCCTGTGCTAGTCCAGAGAGGCCCTGAGGAACCCTTTGGGGGAATCTTCACTTTCCATGACTGGTCTTCACAAGGCCAGACAAATTTTAGGGAGCAAGGCATGGATACTGCACCCCTTCTTCTAATGCTTGTCTCCACAGGGCCTGCCAAGCTTGGGAAGGTGCATGGCCTCTTCCATATTGGGCCTCCCCAAGACAGGACATGCCTTGGAGAGTGAGACAGGGGAAACTGTGCCCACCTCTTTCACAACTGACTTTACCGGGCTTGACCAAACCCTGGGATACCATGCCATATAAGCTGAGCCACACTTTTATAGCTTCCCCAGGACCAGACAGTCCCTAGTGAGTCAGGCTGGAAAATCTATGACTTGTCTTCCATAGCTGAGCTCCACAGGGCCACGCAGACTCTGGGGATTTAGGCCTGTGAAGATGCATCCCCTCTTGCTCAGCTCACCTCCGCAGGGTTGGACAAGCACCCAGGAGCTAGGCCATGGCAGCTGTGCCCCTCTTCCATTACTGGCATCACCAGGAACTTTAAAATTGGGGAAGCTGTGACTTTTCATCCATAGCTAGCCTCCTGGCAAGCCCGAGAAGCTGTGCCCCCTCTTTGATGGCTGACATCCCGGGATAAGCCAGTTAGTTACTAGGGAGCCAAGCAGGGGAAGCTGCACCCCACTCTTCCATGGCTGTCCTCTGTGGGGCAGGACAGGCTCTGGGGAACCAGGCCAGGGAAGCTGTGGACTCCTCTTTCATGGCTTGACTCACCAGGGCCAGCTGTGCCCTGGGATTCCAGGCCAGTTAAACACTGACCCCTCTTCCTCTGCTGGCTTCCCCAGGGCAAGCCATGTACGAGGGGACCAGGTTGGGGAAGCTGTGCCTCCCACGTCCACATCTGTCCTTACCAGGGCCTGCAAGCCTGTGGAAGTTGTGCCTCCTCCTCCACGTCTAGCGTCCTCAGCGTCTTGCCGACTGGGGAAGCTGAGCCTGCTCTTCTCCATCTGGAGTCATCAGGGCCACCACGACCTGGGGACCAACCCATGTATTATGCACCTGACTATTCCTTGTCTTGCCTCCTCAGTGGCAGTCATGTCCTGTGGAGTCAGGCCAGAGCAGCTATATCCCCTCATCCACAGCTGGCCAATGGTGGGCCAGGCATTCCCTGGAGAACCTGAATGTGGATGCTGCACTGCCATCTTCCATGACTGGCCTCTGCAGAACCAAACGGGCCCTGGGGAGCCATGTGGGGAAAGGTCCACCCAGTTCTTTCACAGATGGCCACTGCAGGGCTGGAAAGACCCTTTGGAACCAAGTGGGGGAGCTGTGTTTCGCTCTTCCACAGCTGACCTTCACAGGGACACACAAACATGGGAGCCAAGCTTGGTCAGCTGTTCCCACCTTTTCCATGGCTGGCATCACTTATGCTGGCAATGCCCTGTGTTGTACGGGGCTGCGGCGGGGCTGTGTCCTGCCACCCAGCTATCTTTACCCAAAATAATTACATGGAAACTATTCTTTAAATATTGCTTGCCCCATTAGTTCCAGCCTCTTATTGGCTAGCTCTTTCATATTGATCTAACCCATTTCTAATATTCTGTGTAGCACCACGATCTGGTTGCTTACCAGGGAGGATCTTATCCTGCATCTGTGCCCAGCAGGAGAATCATGGCGACTCACTGAATCTGCTTCTTTCTCCCAGCATTCTGTTCTGTCTACTCCGCCTACCTAATTTTTTGTCCTATCAGGGCCAAGCAGTTTTCTTTATTAATTAACCAATGAAAGCAACAGATAAATACAAGACCCACCTCCTTCATTTCCCCTTTTTCTGTTTAAACAAAAAAGAAAGGCTTTTACTTTAACATAGTAAGATTACATATAACAAAACAGTTATCAAGCAAGAATTACAGTTTTAATATTTATATCTATTTTATCCTTTATCATAACTAAGGAAAACTATAACTATGTATCCATTCTTCAACTCCATCAAAGACTCCAGAAGGATATAATATTACGTAAGCAAACAAGAAATCCAAAACTCTAGAAATGACAGAGACATCTCGCTGCCTGTACAGTCACCCAAAGTTCCTGTGTACCGTTGGGGCATCCATCTTCGGCCTTCAGGTCCATAGTATCCAGCAGACATTTTCATGAAGCAGGAAATTCCAAAGACAGTTCAGTCACTTTCTGCTGTGTCCTGCAGAATGTCTCCCAGACTCTTTCATGAGTCAGGAACCCCAAAAGAACATCTCACATTTTGGCAAGTTCAGCAGTCCTCTCTCTGCGGGTTCTTTGTGTCCAGTTTATGCATCAGTCCAAGCAAGCGCAGTTTCTTGCCCAAATGGCTAACCAACTCCATAAGGAGCCTCTTCGATGCCCATCTTCTTCTTGAAGTAGATTGGTGCTGCCAGGAGCAGACGTGTCTCATTGCCATGAAAAACCCTAAGTTATTAAAACATTTTAAATGCCATATTCTGCAGTCTTTGAAAGATATGAAGAATGCCTATCTAAAATATATCTATACACATCTTGAAAATCTAACATGACTACAAGTTTGACTATTATTGATGATTATCCATTAACAACCTATATACGTTACATTTTTAAATGATCTACACAATCACAATACCTTAATCAATATCAGAAATACATATAACAAAATTGACCTTAAAATCCACACCAATGCAAATTATTCATATCTATATCATATCCCTCTTTAAATGTAAAATAACATTTATAAACCATATTTGGGAACAGGGGCGCAGTTTTTTCTCTCCAAACTGCTTCCTGCTGTATAGGGGCGTTGTTAATCAGATATTTTATGGTATAACCTGTGTGCCAGGGTCATCTCAGTTGGCAGTTGAGTGAAGTGATTTTTAGAGTGTTCACAGCAACCTTTTAGGAGGGCGTGGTCTATCATACCATATTGAAATAGAAACAATCCACAGGGTCTCATCCTCTGTGAAAACAAAAAAAGAATCTCCTTTCCAAAGCATCATATCCTTAGACCCAAATTCTAAAGTCATAATACCCTTATGATATCCATTCTTGGCAGCCCATATAATGAAATGTCTCTCTGTACTTAGCTCTTTTACAGTCAACAAAATTAAAGAAAACACAATGTTCATAATCCAGACTCTCTGTGAATTTTCCATTGTTACATGGCTTATTTTTCTTTCTTTCTTTTAATCTATAACTATCTGTATTCTTTATATTCTTTTTCTTCTCTCTCCCAAGCCTACGTACATTCATCCAACACTGTGAATCATTTAGTGGTCTTTTATGTCTGAATCTGTTTTATTGTGAAGCTGTAATTTTTTTACTATCCAGGAGCATTTCTTAAAATGTTAAGCATTTTTAAAAACTTAAGTTGCACCATGTACAAGTAATAGGGTATTACCTGTGTCCTGCCCAGTCTAAACCTTAACTGTGCTATCATTATGGTAATTACGGTAGTTCCTGCCTGATACCAGCACAGTTCAGCATGGTGGAGCTGAGCCACTCCTGTCTCAGAGCCATTTGGTGCCCCTGAGCCACACACATTTCCAGGCAAACTGCAGTCCACATTGCCATCAAACAGGCAGTAGCACTTTACTTCAAATGCTCCATTCAAAAGCTCTGTCTTTCGCAGGTGCCAGACAGAGTTTGCAATGGCAGCACAGCCCAGAAAGCTGGCATTTTAAAACAGCCAGTTTTTTCCTGCTGCTGAGTCAGGACAATTTCTTTGCGTCACACCACCCACAAACAGCATAAAGCTGCCTTAAATTCTCTTCCTCTCCTTTTTAAGCCCTCTCGGGTCTTACGTAGCATTAGCTAATCACATTGAGCGCCACTCTGTTGTGATGAGGAATGGCAGGGCTGTGTCACCAGCACCCAGCCACCTGCCCGGCTTACAAGACCCACCTCCATCAGCCCTGGACTGCAATGCCATGGAATCTGCATCTGCTCTTCCGTGAATGGCCTGAGCCCCCTCTTCCACTACTACCCTCCCCACAGCCTGCAGGCTCATGGAAGCTGCACCCTCTCCACAGCTAGCCTCCTCAGGGAAGGTGTGTCCTATCTTCTGCAGCTTGCTTCCCTGAGACAGAACAGGCCCTGGGGAGCCAGGCAAGGGAAGCTGCACCCCCTTCCATGACTGGCCTCACAAGGGCTGTCCAAGACCTTGAGTTCAAGGTATTGTAAGTTGTAACCTCCTTTTCCACAGCTGGCCTACCCAGGACTGTGCAAATTCTTGTGGGCTTTGCTGGAGCAACTTGAGCCCCCTCTTCCATATCTGGCTTCTGACATGCTGCACAGCCCTGTGGAGCCAGGCCTGCAATGTTGGGACCTTCTTCCATGGCTGGCCTATACCACATCTTCTATGGCTAGCCTCCCCAGAGCTTGCTAGAAGAGGGAAGCTGTGCTACCACTTCCATGGCTTTTCTCCTGGGACAGACAGACCCTGAGGAGACAGTCTGCGGATTCTGTGCCCCCTTCTATGACTGAATTCCTTAGTATAGGATAGGCCCTGGGGAACCAGGCCATGCATGCTGAGTCCCCCGCTTTCACGTCTGGCTGCATCAGGCCTGGCAATGCTGTGTGAGGTTCCCTGGCCATTTAAGCCACAACCATACTACCATGGCTGGCCTCCCAAGTGCCTAAACAGAAGAGCCAGACCATGTGAGCTGTGCCCCATCTTCCATGGTTAGCATCCCCTGGGCCAGCCATGTCCTGGGGTCAAGGCCATGTAAGTTGGTCCCCTTCTCCCATGATTTCTCTGAAACCTTTTATCCATTACTATGAACCTGGGGCCGGCAAGCCACTTGAAACTCTCCTCTCTTCTACAGCAAGCCTCCACAGGGCCCACAAAACTGGGGAAGGCGTGCTTCCTCTTCTGCAGCTGACATCCCCAAGACAGGACAGGCCCTGGGAAGCCAGGTGGGGTAAACCGCACACCTCCTCTATGGCTGGCACTCCCTGGACCAGCCATGCCCTTGGGTGTAAGGTCGTGAATGCTGCATCCCCTCTTCCACAGCTGGTCTCTGTAGGGCATGCAAGCCCCTGGAAGCCGTGCCCTCTGTTACACAGCTGGCCTCACCAGGACAGGCCAAGCCAGGTAAGATATACCCCCTTTCCATGACAGGACTCACCAGGGCTGGACAGTTCCTGGGGAGTCATGACAGGGTAGTCACCTCCCTCTTTCAAGGCTGGCCTCCACAGGACTGCATAAGTCCCAAGGATTCAGGCCGTTGAAGATGCACCCCTCCTTCTTCCATGACTGGCATCCTGAAGACTCTATAACACTAAGGAAGCTGCAACTATGAATAAATGGGACCTCCTGAAACTAAGAAGCTTTTGTAAACAAAGGACACAGTAAATAGGACAGAAATGCAGCCTACTTAATGGGAGAAGATCATCACCAACCCACATCAGACAAAGGACTGATATCCAAAATAATTAACTCAAGAAACCACACATTAAAATTCTAAATAACCAAATTTAAAAAAAAAATTGGGTACTAAATTAGACAGAGAATTCAAATGGCCAAAAGATACTTAAGGACATGTTCAACTTCCTTAACTACCATGGAATGCAAATCAAAACAATTTTGAGATACCATCTTACACCTGTCAGAATGGCTAAAATCAAAAACATTAATGATAGCTTCTGCTGGAGAGGTTGTGGAGTAAGAAAAACACTCATCCATTGCTGGTGAGAATGCAAACTTGTGCAACTACTTTGGAAATTAGTGTGTTGGTTTCTCAGGAAACTGGGAGTCAGCCTACCTCAGGATCTAGCAATACCACTCTTGGAAATATACCCAAGAGATGCCCAATCATAATACAAAAGCATTTGTTCAACTATGTTCATAGCAATATTATTTGTAATAGCCAGAACCTGGAAACAACCTAGATGCCCCTGAATGGAAGAATGGATAATTCTTTCTAGTGTGGCACATTTACACATTAGAGTACTACTCAGTTGTAAAAAAAAAAATGACTTCTTAAATTTTTCATGCACATAGATGGAAGTAGAAAACACTATCCTGAGTGATATAACCCAGACCCAAAAATATGAATATGGTATGTACTCACTCATTAGTGAATTCTAGCCATAAACAAAGGACATTGAGCCTATAGTTCATGATCCTGTAGAAGCTAAGTAATAAGGTGAACCCCCCAAAACATATATAGATCCACCTGGAAATTGGAAGCAGACAAGATCACCAGGCAAAAGTTGGGAACATGGGGCAGGGTAAAGGTAAGGGGATAAGGGGAGGGTTGGGGAGAGCTTGGGGGAGTAGGATGATTTAGATGGAGGAAGGATAGATATGGAAGCAGGGAAGTAGATATCTTGATTGAGGGAGCCATTTTGGGTTTGGCAAAAGGCTTGGCTCTGGAGGGGTTCCCAGGTTTCCACGGGGATGACCCCAGCTAGGACCCTGGGCAGTGGAGGAGAGGGTGCCTGAACTGGCCTTGTTCTGTAGTTAGACTGATGACTCTCTTGAACTTTCATCTGGTGACAGATGGAGACAGAGGCAGAGACCCACATTGGAGCACTGGACTGACCTCCCAAGGTCCAGTTGAAGAGCAGAAGGAGAGAGAATATGAGCAAGGATGTCAGGACCATGAGGAGTTCACCCACTGAGACAGTGTGCCTTAGCTAATGGGAGCTCACCAACTCCAGCTGGACTGGTCCTCAACGAGTATGGGATCAAACTGGTCATTCTGAATGTGGTTCACAGTTGGGGCAGACTTGGGGGCCAATGATAATGGCACTGAAATTTGTCCCTACTGCATGTACTGTTTTTTTGGGATCCTATTCTATTTGGATGCATACCCTCCTAAGCCTGGGTGTAGGGGGGTAGGACTTTGGACTTCCCCCAGGCAGGGTACCCTGCCCTCTCCTAGGAGGGTGGGGGAGAATATAGGGGGGAGCAGAAGGGTAGTGGGAGGAGGATGTGGCAAGTTTTATTGGTATTATTGATAAAGTAATAAAAAAGTTAAACTGTATGTAAAACACCATTTTAAAAATAAATAAATAAGAGTACCAGTAGAGACAGCATTGGGGTGAGTTTGTGACGCGGCAGCAGCCCCGGACAGGGAACTCAGAAGTTCCTCACACCCCACCCCCACCCCTCCTGGGCTCGCTGCAGAGACTCTACTCCCTGCAGACTGCCTCTCTGTTCCTATCCCACCCACCTAGCATCCAGGACCCTTCTTCCTTCTGCCCCCTTCCTTCTTTGGGCACATAACACCACCTAGCTCAGCCTGTCTGGGCGCTGGGGGTGATCCTTAGGGCAAACAGGCTGGCGGGAGTTCCTTTGTTTCACTGGCCTGCCTGCACCAAGCAAGGTAGGCGCTTTGTTTACGAACTACCTAACCAGCACGGAGATCTGAGCTCGGTACCAGGAGAGACATCATTGGGGTGAGTTTGTGACGCAGCAGCAGCCCCGGACAGGGAACTCAGAAGTTCCTCACACCCCACCCCCACCCCTCCTGGGCTCCCTGCAGAGACTCTACTCTCTGCAGACTGCCTCTCTGTTCCTATCCCACCCAGCTTGCATCCAGAACCCTTCTTCCTTCTGCCCCCTTCCTTCTTTGGGCACATAACACCACCTAGCTCAGCCTGTCTGGGCGCTGGGGGCGAATCCTCAGGGCAAATAGGCAGGCAGGAGTTCCTTTGTTTCACTGGCCTGCCTGCACCAAGCAAGGTAGGCGCTTTGTTTACTAACTACCCAACCAGCAAGGAGAGCGGATCTTGGCACCAGGAGAGCCATCATTGGGCACGGAGATCTGATATTGTCACCAGGAGAGACATCACTGGAGCACCAGGAGAACCATCACTGGGGAGTACCATCACTGGGAAGGTACAACAGTAGGCAAGGAGACCTGATCCTGTAAAAGAAGATCCATAGGAGAGCATTCAGAGGAAGAGATGGGCAGGCGCCAATGCAAGAATTCACCCAACAATCTGAAAAATAATATGAAACCACCAGAACCCAGCGACCTCACAACAGGAGGACATGAACACCTTAATCATGAAGAAGTAGATAAAATTGACTTTATGAAAGTGATTGACGCCCTTAAACAACATGTAAAAAATGCCCTTATAGAAATGGATGAGAAGTATAACAGAAAGTTTGAAGAATTGAGTAAATCAGTGAATGATACCCTAGGAAACCAAGGAAAAACAATCAAACAGATAATGGAAACAGTTCAAGTCTTGAAAACTGAAATGGAGGCAAAGAAGAAAACACAAACAGAAGGCTGGCTGGACATGGAAAATCTAGGTAAACGAATAGAGTCTACAGAAACAAGCATAACCAACAGAATACAAGAGATAGAAGAAAGAATCTCAGATTCTGAAGATACCATAGAGAAAATAAACACACTGATCAAAGAAAACAGCAAGGCCAACAAACTCTCATCACAAAACATTCAGGAAATATGGGACACAATAAAAAGACCAAACCTAAGAATAATAGGAGTAGAAGAAGGGGAAGAAGCGCATCTCAACAGTCCAGAAAATATATTTAATAAAATTATAGAAGAAAACTTTGCCAACCTAAAGAAAGATATACCTACGAAGGTACAAGAAGCATAAAGAACACCAAATAGGCTGGATCAAAAAAAAAACATCCCCTCGCCATATAATAATCAAAACACAAAGCATACAGAACAAAGAAAAAATATTAAGAGCTGCAAAGGAAAAAGGCCAAGTTACTTATAAAGGTAAACCTTTCAGACTTACACCTGACTTCTCTATGGAAACCATGAAAGCCAGAAGGTCCTGGATAGATGTACTGCAGAAACTAAGAGACCATGGATGCAAACCCAGACTACTATACCCAGCAAAGCTTTCATTCACCATTGATGATGAAAACAAGATATTCCAGGACAAAAACATTTTAAGCAATACATAGCCTCAAACCCAGCCTTACAGAAAGTACTAGAAGGAAAACCACAAACCAAGGAAACCAACAACACCCATAAAAACACAGGCATCTGACAACTCTCCATCAACAAAACTCAAAGAAGGGAAACACACAAACACTACCACAAAAAAAAAAATAACCGGAGGTAACAACCACTGGTCATTAATATCACTTAATATCAATGGACTCAATTCACATATAAAAAGGCACAGGTTAAGAGAATGGATACAAAATCAGGATCCAACATTCTGCTGCATATAAGAAACACACATCAAACTCAAAGACAGACACTACCTCAGAGTAAAGGCTTGGGAAAAGGTTTTCCAATCAAATGGCCAAAGAAACAAGCAGGTGTGGCTATACTAATATCTACCAAAATTGATTTCAAACTAAAATCAATCAGAAGAGATGGAGAAGGACATTTTATACTCATAACAGGAACAATTCATCAGGAGGAAGTCTCAATCCTGAATATCTATGCCCTTAATATAAAAGCATCCACTTATGTAAAAGAAACATTACTAGAACTCCAAGCATACATCAAATCCCACACTCTAATAGTAGGAGATTTCAATATTCTTCTCTCACCAATGGACAGGTCAATCAGGCAGAAACTTAACAAAGAAATAAGAGAACTATCAGATGTAATGAACCAAATGTACTTAACAGACATCTATAGAACATTTCACCCAAATAGGAAAGAATTTACCTTCTTCTCAGCATCTCATGGAACCTTCTCAAAAATTGATCACATAATCGGTAACAAAGCAAACATCCACAGATACAAAAAAATATAGTAACCACCTGTATACTATCAGATGACCATGGAATAAAGTTAGAATTCAACAACAGTTCTACCCCCAGAAAGCCTACAAACTCATGGAAACTGAACAGTCAACTACTGAACCAAAAAGACAACTTCTTTCTTTTCAAGGAAGAAATAAAGAAAGAAATTAAAGTCTTTCTTGAATTCAACAAAAATAAAGACACAACATACACCAATCTATGGGCCACTATGAAATCAGTGCTAAGAGGAAAGTTCATAGCAGCAAGTGCCCAAATAAAGAAAACAGAGAAAGCTCACATTAGAGACTTAACAGCACATTTGAAAGCTATAGAAAAAAGAAGAAGAAGACTCACCCAGGAGGAATAGAAGACTGAAAATAATCAAACTGAGGGCTGAAATCAACAAAATAGAAACACAAAAACAGTCCAAAGAATCAATGAAACAAAAAGTTGGTTCTTTGAGAAAGTCAACAAGATTGACAAACCCCTATCCAAACTCATCAAAAGACTTAGAGAGAACACACAAATTAATAAGATCAGAAATGAAAAGGGGGACATAACCACAGATACAGAGAAAATTCGGAGAATCAATAGATCTTGCTACAAAAGCCTGTATGCCGCAAAACTGGAAAATGTGAAAGAAATGGACACTTTTTAAAAGATAAGTACCATATACCAAAATTAAACCAAGACCAGGTGAACAATTTAAATAGACCTGTAAGTCACGAGGAATTACAAGCTGCCATCAAAAACCTCCCTACTAAAAAAAAGCCCAGGACCAGATGGTTTCAATGTAGAATTTTACCAGAACTTCCAAGAAGAGCTAATACCTATACTTAATGTGTTTCACAAAATAGAAACAGAAGAGTCATTGCCAAACTCCTTTTATGAAGCTACAGTTACCCTGATACCAAAACCACACAAAGACTCAACTAAGGAAGAGAATTACAGACCAATCTCACTCATGAACATTGATGCAAAAATTCTCAATAAAATCTTACACCTGTCAGAATGGCTAAAATCAAAAACACCAATGAAAGCCTATGCTAGAGAGGATGTGGAGTAAGGAGAACACTCATCCATTGTTGGTGGGAATGCAAACTTGTACAACCACTTTGGAAATCAAGTGGCAGATTCTCAGGAAACTGGGAGTCAACCTAACTTAGGATCCAGCAATTCCACTCTTGAGGATATATCCAAGAGATGCCCAATCATACTACAAAAACATTTATTCAACTATGTTCACAGCAGCACTATTTGTAATAGCCAGAACCTGGAAACAACCTAGATGCCCCTCAATGGAAGAATGGATAAAGAAGGTGTGGAATATGTACACATTAGAGTTCTACTCAACGGTAAAAAACAATGACATCTTGAATTTTTCATGCAAATGGATGGAAATAGAAAACACTTTACTAAGTTAGCTAACCCAAACCAAAAAGATAAATATGGTATGTATTCACTCATTAGTGGATTCTAGCCATAAACAAAGGACATTGAGCTTAGAGTTCATGATCATAGAGAAGCTAAATAATAAGGTGAACACAAAGAAAAACATATATTTATCCTCCTGGATATTGGAAGTAGATAAGATCACCGGGCAAAAGTTTGGAGCATGGGTGTTGGGGTAGGATGGGTGGAAGGGGAGATGGGGAGAGAGAAGGGAGAAGGGGAGGATTGGGGAGAGCATGGGGAATGGGATGGTTGAGATGGAGAAATGGTGGATATGGAAGCAGGGAAGACGGTATCTTAATTAAGGGAGCCATTTTAAGGTGGGCAAGAGACTTGGCTCTAGAGGGGTTCTCAGGTGTCCAAGGAGATGTCCCCAGCTAGGTCCTTGGTCAGCAGAGGAGAGGGTGCCTGAACTGGCCTTGTCCTATATTCACACTGATGAATATCTTGAATATCACCATAGAACCTTCGTCCAATAATGGATGGAGATAGAGACAGAAACCCCCATTGGGGCACTGGACTGAGCTCCCAAGGTCCAGATGAAGAGCAAAAGGAGGGAGAACATGAGTAAGGAAGGGAGGACCGCGAGTGGTGCGTCCACCCACTGAGACGGTGGGACTGATCTAATGGGAGCTCACCAAGGCCAGCTGGACTGGGACTGAACGAGCATGTGATCAGACTGGACTCTCTGCATGTGGCTGACATTGGGGGCTGACTGAGAAGCCAATGATAATGGCACTGGGTTTTGATTCTACTGCATGTACTGGCTTTTTGGGAGCCTAGCCTGTTTGGATGCTCACCTTCCTAGACCTGGATGGAAGGGGGCATTGAATTTTCCACAGGGCAGGGCACCCTCACTTCTCTTAGGACTGGAGAGGGAGGGGGAGAGGGATGGGGGAGTGGGAAGGAAATGGGAGGAGGGGAGGAGGTGGAAATTTTTAATAAATAAGTAAATTAAAAAAATTGTGACTTTCTTACAGAATTCAAGAACTGATCAGGGCAATCAAATCTCATTGATCAAGCTGCCTTCATTCCAGGCATGCAGAGAAGGCTCTACATACATAAAGGAATAAATGTAATTCCTCACTCAAACATCTGTGTCAGAGACAGACATTACACAGTTGTCAAGAACTGAATACAAGTGCTTTTTTCTTTTCTTTTTCCTATCCCTCCCTCCCTCCCCCTTTCTTTCTCTCTCTCTCTCTCTCTCTCTCTCTCTCTCTCTCTCTCTCTCTCTCTCTTTCTTTCTTTCGAGCTTGTGATCCCCTTGCCTCCATCTTGGTACTAATGTAACTGTGACAAAACACCCAACTATGCGGAACTCTTGCTCCATTTTAAATTGTTTATTATCATTTTAATTCCTAGATATTTTTAAATCATTTTTACTGTTGTAAATTATCTTTTCCACGTGACCACGGTAGGATAAGTACTAATTTTTTCCCATTAAAAAAACCAAAATAAACAGGCTAAGCACCCACAAAGCCAGTTCATGTATTAGGATCGAAACCTAGTGCCATTGTCCTTGGCTTCTCATCAGCCTTCATTGTCCGCCATGCTCAGAGAGTCCAGTTTCAACCCATGCTTATTCAGACCCAGACCAGCTGGCCTTGGTGGGCTCCCAATAAATCAGTTCCACTGTCATAGTGGGTGGGTGCATCCCTCGTGGTCCTGGTTTCCTTGCTCATGTTCTCCCTCCTTCTGCTCCTCATTTGGACCTTAAGAGCTCAGACCGTTGCTCCAAATTGAGACCCTGTCTCTACCTCAATCCATTGCCAGATGAAGGTTCTAAGGTGATATGCAAGATATTCATCAGTATAGGATAGGGTCATTTCCGGTTCCCTCTCCTTAGTTGCTCAAGGTACCAGCTGGGGACATCTCCCTGGACACCTGCTAACCCCTCTAGAGTCAAGTTTCTTGCCAACCCTAAGATGGCTCTCTTAGTTAGGATATATACTTCGCTGCTCCCGTATCCTCCCTTCCTATATCCCAACCATCCTAATCCCCCGAGCTCCTCCCATCCTCCCCTTCTCATGTGGGTGCTTAGCCTGTTTAGATGCTCACCTTCCTGGACATAGATAGAAGACCTTCGTCTTCCTGCAGGGCAGAGAATTTGGACTGCTCTTCAGTATCGAGAGGGAGGGGGAATGGTGTGGGGGGAGGAGAAGAAGAGTGGGGATAGGGGGAGGGGACTGGGTGGAGGGGGCAATATTTGGGAGGAGGGGAGGGAAATGGGAAACGGGGAGAAGGTGGAAATTTTAATTAAAAAAGAATAAAAAAAAAAACAAAAAACAAAACCATAGGCCAGGTGGTGGTGGCGCACACCTTTAATCCCAGCACTAAGGAAGCAGAGGCAGGCGGATCTCTGTAAGTTTGAGGCCAGCCTGGTCTACAAGTGCTAGCTCCAGGGCAGGCGCCAAAGCTACAGAGAAACCCTGTCGCTAAAACAAAACAAAACAAAATAAAATATCGTGGCTTTTCTGTTCAAAAAAAAATAATAATAAACACTTTCTTTTCTTTTCTTTTCTTTTCTTTTCTTCTCTCTCTTTTTTTTCAAAAGACTTACTTATTATGTACACAGTGTTCTGCACGCATGCATTCCTGCAGGCCAGAAGATGGCATCAGGTCTCATTATAGATGGTTGTGATGCACCATGTGGTTGCCAAGAATTGAACTCAGGTCTTCTGGAAGAGCAATTGGTGCTCTTAACCTCTGGGCCACCTCTCCAGCCTCCAACAGACAATTTCTTAAACCAAATTATATCTAATAATGGTTTGGAGTTCATTTTTCACCGTCTTCCGAGGCATCATCAACTTGCAAATAACACCAATTTTCTTGTTTGTTACCTCATATACTAACTAGAAGTTCCAAAATGGCCTGAGTGATATTTGGATAAAGGAAAAACTCCAGCTTTGTATGTCAACATAACTTCCTTTAAAAATTATTCTTACTTTATGTGCATAAGTGTTCTGCCTATATGCATATGTGTGCCATTTGCATGCCTGGTGCCCCTGGAGGTCAGAAGAGGGTGATGGAGGCCTTGGATCTGGAGTTACAGAGGATTGTGAACTGTCATGTTGGTGCTGGGATTCAAACCCTGATGCTCTGGAAGAGCAGACAGTACCATCTCTCCAGCCTCAGCACAACCTTCCCTCACAGGAAAATTTCAATCATGACATTATAACAAATTAATGCGACCCAGGGAAGGGGCGGGGGGAGGATGACAAACATTCCAAACACTGCAGTTAAACGTGTGCTAGAAAGTGCTGGAAAAGAACACAAATGGAAAGGGTGAGACGGAGAAACTAGACAACTCAGATGTGGACCGGACAATCCAGAAGTAAACAAGGACCTTACATTACAGAGCTCACACAGAGGAAACACACAGCTCGTACTTCAACCCAGGAGACTTACCCTCTCCGATGGCGCTTTGCTGGGTCCATTAGCAGCCATTCTTCCAGGCGCTTCCGGGCCTGCAGTCCGACCTGCTCCTCACTTTCCAAGGGCAATGCAGAAGCAGTGGAGCCTGCAAGGGAAATGACCATTGAGAAGTTGATAGTGGGCGAGGTACAGAAAACAAGTTGGCAATCACAGATTGGTTGTATTAAATTTAATCACCAGTATATTTTAGCTTATAAACCACAAATAGCTACCTATATTTCATGACAGTTTCCAAACAGAAAAAACTGAGAGCCACAGTCACTGCATATAGTTAAGATCTGCCTTACAAGTGACATAATGCCATGACGGGCCTCTTCTCACGACAAAAGATAGATTTTCTTAAGAAGTTACATTCACAATTGTGAAACTACATTCTCAATTGCTGTAATAACAAGCCACAACACTATAAAAATCAAGACCATATTTAATCATATTTATTCGAACACTGTCTGTTTAATAAAACAAAATGATTAGTTTCGTGGAAGCACTTAATGCAGAGTGAAGACCTAGAAGGCTCTGCATTTGAGGGCTAAGGGCAGCTGCATCGGTTTCCTGACAAAGGAGCTCAAATCCAGAACTCATGCTCAAGGATAGTAAGCATGAATGGAAACTTTTAAATGATTTAAAATATTTTAAAACCAAACTTTTGGGAGGGGAGTGACCTAGAGTTACTGCAGCTGCAAACCCAGACAGCCACTCTCACCAGGGCTGGGTCTGCAGTTCGATCCTAATAACCAGCAGATGTGTCTGTGAAACATCAGCAGAATACTAGGAGGTCAATAATTCAACTATTTTATATACATCACCCTCTTCAGATATGGATTCTAAGCAATCAATATTTTTAAAAAGATATTTTCAAAAAGAATCTGTGAAATATGGACGGCTACCAGGTTCACTAGGAACTTACCACCATGATAAGCAATCTGTGCACTGACTTTTCAGAGCTACTGTAGTTCAAGTGGTTTGGCCATATGCATGACAAATTCAGGAGTTCTAGCCATTGCAAAGATGCCACAAATCAGCAAACTGACCCAGGTTTAAACAGTGCTAAAGCTCCATGACAGGCTAAGTGAGATAGAGATTTTTTTAAATTAATTAATTAATTAAAGATTTCTGCCTCCTCCCTGCCACCACCTCCCTTTTCCCTCCCCCTCCCCCGATTAAGTCCCCCTCCCTCATCAGCCCAAAGAGCAATCAGGGTTCCCTGCCCTGTGCAAAGACCAAGGACCACGCACCTCCATCCAGGTCAAGTAAGGTGAGCATCCAAACTGTCTAGGCTCCCACAAAGCCAGTACATGCAGTAGGATCAAAAACCCATTGCCATTGCTCTTGAGTTCTCAGTAGTCCTCATTGTCCTCTATGTTCTGCGAGTCTGGTTTTATCCCATGCTTTTTCATACCCGGGCCAGCTGGCCTTGGTGAGTTCCCGATAGATCATCCCCATTTTCCCCATGTGTGGGTGCACCACTCGCAGTCCTGACTTCCTTGCTCGTGCTCTCTCTCCTTCTGCTCCTGATCTGGACCTTGAGGTTTCAGTCCAGTGCTCCAATGTGGGTCTCTGTCTCCTTTCATCGCCTGATGAAGGTTAATATTGAGGAGGATGCTTATATGTTTTTCTTTGGCTTCACCTTTTTATTTAGCTTCTCTAGGATCATGAATTATAGGCTCAATGTCCTTTATTTATGGCTAGAAAACAAATATGAGTGAGTACATCCCATGTTCCTCTTTCTCTTTTTGGGTCTGGCTTTCCTCACTCAGGATAGTGTTTTCTATTTCCATCCATTTGTATGCAATTTTCAAGAAGTCATTGTTTTTTACTGCTGAGTAGTACTCTAATATGTGTATATTCCATACTTTCTTCATCCATTCTTCCATTGAAGGGCATCTAGGTTGTTTCCAGGTTGTGGCTATTACAAACAATGCTGCTATGAACATAGTTGAGCATATACTTTTGTTGTATGATAGGGCATCTCTTGGGTATATTCCCAAGAGTAGTATTGCTGGGTCCAGGGGTAGGTTGATCCAGAATTTCCTGAGAAACCGCTATAATGCTTTCCAAAGTGGTTGCACAAGTTGGTATTCCCACCAGCAACCTCTCCAGCAAAGGCTATCAATGGTGTTTTTTATTTTAGCCATTCTGACAGGTGTAAGATGGTATCTTAAAGTTGTCTTGATTTGCATTTCCCTGATCGCTAAGGAAGTTAAGCATGATCTTAAGTGTCTTTTGGCTATTTGAACTATTTCTGTTGAGAATTTTCAGATCAGCTCAGTGCCCTTGTCTTGATTTGCATTTCCCTGATCGCTAAGGAAATTGAGCTTGATCTTAAGTGTCTTTTGGCCATTTGAACTTTTTCTGTTGAGAATTTTCTGTTCAGCTCAGTGCCCCATTTTATAATTGGGTTGATTAGCCTTTTACGGTCTAGTTTCTTGAGTTCTTTATATATTTTGGAGATCAGACCTTTGTCAGTTGTGGGGTTGGCGAAGATCTTCTCCTAGTCAGTGAGTTGCCATTTTGTCTTAGTGACAGTGTTCTTTGATTTACAGAAGCTTCTCAGTCTCAGAAGGTCTCATTTATTCAAAGAGGCCCTTAATGTCTATGCTGCTGGGGTTATACTTAGGAAGTGGTCTCCTGTGCCCATGTGTTGTAGAGTACTTCACACTTTCTCTTCAATCAAGTTCAGTGTGTTCAGACTGATATTGAGGTCTTTAATCCATTTGGACTTGATTTTTGTGCATGGTGATAGATATGGATCTATTTTCTTTCTTCTACAGATTGACATTCAGTTTTGCCAGCACAATCTGTTGAAGATGCTCTCTTTTTTTCCATTGTATACTTTTAGCTCCTGTATCGAAAATCAGGTGTTTAAAGGTTTGTGGGGTAAAATCAGGGTCTTCTATTTGATTCCATTGGTTGACTTCTCTGTTTTTATGCCATTACCAAGCTGTTTACAATACTGAAGCTATGTAATAGAGTTTGAAGTCAGGGATGGTAATGCCTCCAGACAGTCCTTTATTGTAAAAGATTGTTTTGGTTATCCTGGGTTTTTTGTTTTTCCATATAAAGTTGATTGTTGTCTTCTCCAGATATGTGAAGAATTTTGATGGGATACTGATGGGGATTGCGTTGAATCTATAGGTTGCTTTTGGTAGAATTGCCATTTTTACTATGTTGATCCTCCCAATCCAAGAGCAAGGGAGATCCTTCCATTTTCTGGTGTCCTCTTCAATTTCTTTCTTCAAAGACTTAAAGTTCTTGTCAAATAGATCTTTTACTTCCTTGGTCAGAGTTACCCCAAGATATTTTATGCTATTTGTGGCTATCGTGAAAGGTGATGCTTCTCTGATTTCCCTCTCTGCTTCCTTATCCTTAGTGTATAGGAAGGCAACTGATTTTTTGGAGTTGATCTTATATCCTGCCACATTCCCAAAGGTGTTTATCAGCTGTAGGACTACTTTGGTAGAGTTTTTGGGGTCGCTGAAGTATACTATCATATCATCTGCAAATAACGAAAGATTAACTTTTTCATTTCCAATACAAATCACTTGATCCCCTTATGTTGTCTTATTGCTATTGCTAGAACTTCAAGCACAATATTGAAGAGGTATGGAGAGAGTGGACAGCCTTGGCGTGTTCCTGATTTTAGTGGGATGGCTTTGAGTTTTTCTCCGTTTAATTTAATGTTGGCTGTCAGCTTGCTGTAAATTGCTTTTATTATATTTAGGTATGACCCTTGTATCCCCAAACTTGCCAAGACCTTTATCATAAAGGGATGTTGAATTTTGTCGAATGCTTTTTCAGCATCTAATGAAATGATCATATGGTTTTTTTCTTTCAGTTTATTTATATGGTGGATTACATTGATAGATTTGCGTATGTTGAACCAGGCCTGCATCTCTGGGATGAAGCCTACTTGATCATAATGGATAATTTTTCTAATGTGTTCTTGGATTCAGTTTGCCAGTATTTTATTGAGAATTTTTGCGTCGATGTTCATGAGTGATACAGGCCTGTAATTCTCTTTCTTGGTTGGGTCTTTTTATTTATTTATTTATTTATTTATTTATTTATTTATTTTCAAGCAAGAATTACAGTTATATTTATTTTATCTTTTTTTTTTATTCTTTTTTACTTAAAATTTCCAACTGCTCCCCGTTTCCCATTTCCCTCCCCCTCCTCCCACATATTGCCCCCTCCCCCTGTTCCCCTCCCCCTATCCCCACTCTACTTCTCCTCCCCCTAGTCCACTCCCCCTCCCTCTCGATACTGAAGAGCAGTCCAAATTCCCTGCTTTACATGAAGACCAAGGTCCTCCCACTTCTATCTAGGTCCAGGAAGGTGAGCATCCAAACAGGCTACGCTCCCACAAAGCCAGTTCATGTATTAGGATCGAAACCTAGTGCCATTGTCCTTGGCTTCTCATCAGCCTTCATTGTCCGCCTTGTTCAGAGAGTCCAGTTTCAACCCATGCTTATTCAGTCCCAGACCAGCTGGCCTTGAAGAGCTCCCAATAGATCAGTTCCACTGTCACAGTGGGTGGGTGCACGCCTCGTGGTCCTGATTTCCTTGCTCATGTCCTCCCTCCTTCTGCTCCTCATTTGGACCTTAAGAGCTCAGACCATTGCTCCAATTTGGGTCTCTGTCTCTCTCTCGATCTATCGCCAGTTGAAAGTTCCTGTGCCATTCTCCTTGGCCTCTCGTCAGCTCTCATTGTCTGCCACATTCCGAGAGTCCGGTTTTATCCCATGTTTTTTCAGTAGCAGTCCAGCTGACCTTGGTGAGCTCCCAATAGATCGGCCCCACTGTCTCAGTGGTTGGGTGCACCCCTCATGGTCCTGACTTCCTTGTTCATGTTCTCGCTCCTTCTGCTCCTCATTATAACCTTGGGAGCTCAGTCCGGTGCTCCAGTGTGGGTCTCTGGCTCTATCTCCATCCATCGCTAGATGAAGGTTCTATGGCGATATGCAAGATATTCATCAGTATGATTATAGGATAGGTTCATTTCAGGTTCCCTATCCTCAGGTGCCCCAATGAACTAACTGGGGACATTGCCCTGGGCATCTGGTAGCCATTCCAAGTTCAAGTCTCTTGCCACCCCTTAGGTGGCTCCCTTACCTAAGGTATGAGTTTCCCTGCTCCCCTATCCAACCTTCCTTTATCCCCAATCACCCTGATTCCCCCAGTTCCCCTCATCCTCTCCTTCACACTTTTCTCTCCCCATCACCCCTCATCCCCATCCCACCCCACCCCCAAGATTCCAATTTTTTGCCCATCAGTCATGTCTATTTCCCATAGCTGGGAGGATATCTATATGTTTTTCCTTGGGTTTACCCTCTTGTTTAGCTTCTTTAGGATCACAAATTATAGACTCAGTGGCCCCTATCCATGGCTAGAAACCAATTATGAGTGAGTACATCCCATGATCTTCTTTTTGGGTCCGGGTTACCTCACTAAGGATCGTATTTTCTATTTCCATCCATTTGCATGCAAAATTCGAGAAGTCATTGTTTTTTACCGCAGAGTAGTACTCTAATGTGTATATATTCCACACTTTCTTCATCCATTCTTCCATTGAAGGGCATCTAGGTTGCTTCCAGGTTCTGGCTATTACAAATAATGCTGCTATGAACATAGTTGGACAAATGCTTTTGTCATATGATAGGGCATCTCTTGTGTATATTCCCAAGAGTGGTATTGCTGGGTCCAGGGGTAGGTTGATCCCAGTTTTTCTGAGAAACCGCCACACTGATTTCCAAAGTGGTTGCACAAGTTTGCAGTCCCACCAGCAATGGATGAGGGTACCCCTTTCTCCACAACCTCTCCAGCAAAGGCTATCCTTGGTGTTTTTGATTTTATCCATTCTGACAGGTGTAAGATGATATCTCAAAGTTGTTTTGATTTGCATTTCTCTGATCGCTAAGGAGGTTGAGCATGACCTTAAGTATCTTTTGGCCATTTTAACTTCTTCTGTTGAGAATTCTCTGTTCAGTTCAGTGTTGGGTCTTTGTGTGGTTTTGTTATCAGGGTAATTGTAGCTTCATAAAAGGAATTTTGTAATGACTCTTCTGTTTCTATATTGTGAAATACATTAAGGAGTATAGGTATTAGCTCTTCTTGGAAGTTCTGGTAGAATTCTGCATTGAAACCATCTCGTCCTGGGCTTTTTTTGGAAGGGAGATTTTTGATAACAGTTTCTAATTCTTCGCAACTAACAGGTCTATTTAGATTGTTCACCTGGTCTTGGTTTAGCTTTGGTATGGTACTTATCTAAAAAAATGTCCATTTCTTTTGCATTTTCCAGTTTTGTGGCATACAGGCTTTTGTAGTAAGATCTAATGATTCTCTGAATTTCCTCTGTGTCTGTGGTTATGTCCCCCTTTTCATTTCTGATCTTATTTATTTGTGTGTTCTCTCTCTGTCGTTTAATTAGTTTGGATAGGGGTTTGTCGATCTTGTTGATTTTCTCCAAGAACCAACTTTTTGTTTCATTTATTCTTTGGACTGTTTCTGAGTTTCTATTTTGTTGATTTCAGCCCTCAGTTTGATTATTTCCAGTCTTCTACTCCTCCTGGGTGCATCTGCTTCTTTTTTTTTCTAGATCTCTCAAGTGTGCTGTTAAGTCCCCAATGTATGCTTTCTCCATTCTCTTTAAGTGGGCACTTGGTGTTATCAACATTCCTCTTAGCACTGCTTTCATTGTGTCCCATAGGTTTGAGTATGTTGTCTCTTTGTTTTCATTAAATTCAAGGAAGACTTTAATTTCTTTCTTAATTTCTTCCTTGAACCAGGTGTAGTTCAGTAGTTGACTGTTCAGTTTCCATGAGTTTGTCAGCTTTCTGCGGGTAGCATTGTTGTTGCCTTCTAACTTTAATCCGTGGTGATCTGATAAGACACAGGTGGACACTGATATTTTTTTGTATCTGTGGAGGTTTCCTTTGTTTCCCAGTATGTGGTCAATTTTCGAGAAGGTTCCCTGAGCTGCAGAGAAGAATGTGTATTCTTTCCTATTTGGGTGGAGTGTTCTATAGACGTCTGTTAAGTCCATTTGCTTCATTACCTCCAACAATTCTCTTAATTATCTACTAGGTTTCTGTCTGATTGACCTGTCCATTGGTGAGATTGGTGTGTTGAAGTCTCCTACTACTAGTGTGTGTGGTTTGATGTCTGTCTTGAGTTTTAGTAATATTTCTTTTACATAAGTGGGTGCTTTTTTAAAAATATTTATTTTTTATTATGTATACAATATTCTGTCTGTGTGTATGCCTGCAGGCCAGAAGAGGGAACCAGACCTCCTTACAGATGGTTGTGAGCCACCATGTGGATGCTGGGAATTGAACTCAGGACCTTTGGAAGAGCAGGCAATGCTCTTAACCTCTGAGCCTCCTCTCCAGCCCCAAGTGGGTGGTTTTTATATTAGCGGCATAGATATTCAGAATTGAGAGTTCATCCTGCTGAATTGTTCCTGTTTGAAGTTAGTTTTGTCAGAAATTAGTATGGCCACACCTGCTTGTTTCTTAGGACAATTTGCTTGAAAAACCTTTTCCCAACCCTTTACTCTGAGTATATGCCTGTCTTTGTGGTTGAGATGTGTTTCGTGCAAACAGCAGAATGTTGGATCCTGTTTTCTTATCCAATCTCTTAGCCTGTGCCTTTTATAGGTGTATTGAGACCATTAATAATAAGTGATATTAATGACCAGTGGTTGTTTACTCTGGTTATTCTTATTGCTTTTGGTAGTAGAGTTTGTGTGTCTCCCTTCTTTGAGTTGTGCTATTGAAGGGTCGCTAGATGCCTGACTTATTGTAGGCAGTGTTGGCAATGTTGGATTCCTTGGGTTGTGATTTTCCTTCTATTACTTTCTGTAGGGCTGGATTTGTGGCTATGTATTGTTTAAATTTGTTCTTATCCTGGAATTTCTTGTTTTCTTCATTGATAGTGAACGATAGCTTGGCTGAGTATAGTCATTTGGGTTTGCATCCATAGTCTCTTAGTTTCTGCAGTACCTCTATCCAGGACCTTCTGGTTTTCATGGTTTCCATAGAGAAGTCAGGTGTAAGTCTGATAGGTTTACTTTTATATGTTACTTGCCCTTTTTCCTTTGCAGCTCTTAATATTCTTTCTTTAATCTGTATATTTTGTGTTTTGATTATTATATGACGAGGGGATTTTTTTTTTTGATCCAGTCTATTTGTGTTCTGTATGCTTCTTGAACCTTCAAAGGAATATCTTTCTTTAGGTTGGGAAAGTTTTCTTCTATAATTTTATTAAATATATTTTCTGGACTATTGAGCTGTACTTCTCCTTCTTCTTCCCCTATTATTCTTAGATTTGGTCTTTTTATTGTGTCCCATATTTCCTGAATGTTTTGTGATGAGAATTTGTTGGTTTTGCTGTTTTCTTTGATCAGTGTGTTTATTTTCTCTATGGTATCTTCAGTGTCTGAGATTCTTTCTTCTATCTCTTGTAATCTATTGGTAGTACTTGTCTCTGTAGTTTCTGATCGTTTACCCATATTTTCTATCTCCAGCCTTCCCTCGGTTTGTGTTTTCTTCATTACTTCCATTTCATTCTTCAAGTCTTGAACCGTTTCCCATACCTGTTTGATTGCTTTTTCTTGTTTCTCTTGGTTTTCTTGGGTATCTTTGAGAGATTTATTCATTTCCTCTACCTTTTTTTTTGTAATCTCTATTTTATATGGCAGTTTTTCACCTCCTACTTAAGGTCCTCTATTATTTTCATATAATTCAGTTTAGAGTCAATTTCTTCTATTTCTTCTGGAGTAGGGTGCACAATTCTTCTTATTTCAGGATCCCTGTATTCTGGTAATGTCATGTTGCCTTTCAGGTTGTTGGAGGAATTCTTGCATTGGTGCCTGCCCATCTCTTCCTTCAAATGGAGCCAGGAGAGGCCTGGTGTCTTGGTCCAGTCTTTGCTGTGACTGACTCTCTGGGTGTATCTCCTCAGTGTAGAAGCAGGAACCGTTCCCTTCTAGATGGAACTCCTCAGCACCGAAACATGGATTCCTGGTAGTCCAATGACCAGTGGGCAAAAGGGAGAACTTCGGGGGCAGGGCGGGGTCGAGTAGAACACCAGAGACCATTAGGCACAAGCTGAAGGTGCTCGTGCTCCTTTTCAGGGGACCTTGAGGCCTGCCCGATAGACAGGCACTCACCGCTCTGGGTGGGTAGCCTTGGTGGAGGAGCAGGAAACTGTTCTTGAGCAAAGGACCTAGCAGACAGCAGGGCAGGCTTGGGGGGAGGCTGCGAGGCTGGGTCGTGTGTAAGAAAGACAGCCCTGCAGCAGGAGCTGGGGGACGTGTGGTTGTGCTCTCTTCTGGGACAGTCTGCCCCTGGATAGCACACACTCCCCCGTCCAAATGGAACTCCTCAGCACCGACTCAGCATGCTATTTCCATGTATGATGACTTCAGTGTTACCCATATATGTCACAACAAAGAACAACTTTGTTTTGTGGGTCCTGGGGATTGAACTAGGTCATGAACTTCAGAAGCATGTACCTGGCCTAATTGTCGATATTCTTTTTAGTGGGTCATGACATCTTTTGTGGCTTTGGTATCAGGGACTAGGTCTGCTTATTTAAACCTGACTAGTCAGTAGCCCTGGGCAAACACTAGGTTAAATTTGCTTCCATCATGCTGCATCTGCACCTGAGTCCTTGTATTACACCTGTGCACCATCACATACAGCTAGTTTTATTTTGGGAGGACTTTGTGTCATGTAGTCTAGGTTGGCCTTCAGGTCAGTAAGTAGCCTGGGTTCACCTTGCACTTTTCCCTAACATAAGCTACATTCTCCAGTTTGTGATATTTAAATAGGAAACACTGAGGCTGTGCCCAATCACATACAATTTTAACATTAGCACTGGGAAGTCAGAGGCAAACCTCCTTTATACAGTAAGATCAAGAGACAGTTACAGAAAGAAAAAAAGCACTAATAATTTTTAGGCTTGTTTATCAAACACTTCATGACATTTATTTATTGTGCATGTGCATGTGTGTTTTCATGATTATTCAGTATCATAATGAGCCATGCTTGCTAGTTAAAAGTAATGTGTAGGAGGTAGGCTGACTACCAGGACATGCCTGCATTTTATCCTACATTTCCTCCTTCTATATCATTTTACTTTCCTTATTGCAGAGCCTCATGAACAGTGAGCAGAATATGGCAACCAATAGTATTACAATTTAAAAGATAATAGCATACTTAAAGTAAAAACAGGACAACTGACAATTTAGCTGATGACAGTTTGTCACTCATGTTGAGGACCAAGTAGTTGTTACTATCGTTACCTTGGTGCACCCCAAAACAAAAGACCACAATGCCTCTGGGTAAGAAAGGTGTAGGGAGAAGAACCACTCCAGTAATGGTTTTAGGTAACAGCATCTGCTTTACTGCCTGTGAGCAACTCATTATACAGTGGAAACCTATTGTCTATAATTGGTTAGCCCATTATTTATTAGCACCGTCTTTTTTTTTTTTATTTACAAAGTGAGGTTTACTTAGCTTTGGTGGGGGAGACATTTTTAATGACTATCAAATTATGTTTATCTACAAACATCAGTTTTATGTTCAGTACAGCAAGGTTAGTAGTGTCATAACAATGATAGTTTTATTTTTTTTACAATTTTATTTTCCCATTTGAATAAACTGAATTTATGATCTTAAACATCTACAAATTTTCAAGTTACATAAAATTTCAAACTATGCATAGTAAAAAGAAAAATATCAGATGCAAAATCACCTGCCTGTAATGTAACTTGAGCAATTATCAACTCAGTAAACTTATTTCTCCGTCTGCTGGAAATCACTGTTGTGTGATAACTAGAGATTAATAATTGTCCTGTAGCTGTGTCAGAACTATCACAGGCTTTGGCTTATCAAGTTCAATTCATTTTTATCTTATGGAAATGAACACTGACTCATTTCACATGCCCCCATTTAAAATCCCATTTTCTATTCCTGGTCAGCATTTGTGAGTTTGAAAGTTGAAGTGAGAGGAAGTCTGCAGCAGTGTCTGTGGCGGTGTCGTCTTCATTTCCCCTTCCTTTTAAGGAGAGATCAGTGCAAAGATCAAGGTCTGACACCACAGGTCAGCCCCACTTAATCTAAACGAGGAACATATGCTGGAACCACAAGTATTTCACCTGGGTTTTCATGGTCCCTCCCAAGATGCTTTTCCCATCTTTGTCCTGAGTATTCATCAGGATTTCCAACTTCCCGTATCAATCAGACTTCTTCATACCTTTGCTTTAGAAGTCACTCAGCCCTGTCTTCCCTTCTCCTCTCCAGGGTGCCAATATGTTGTTGTACATTTGATTTCTTTTTTTTTTTTACTTATTTATTTATTTTTATTCTTTTTTAATTAAAATTTCCACCTGCTCCCCATTTCCCATTTCCCTCCCCTCCTCCCAAATATTGCCCTCCCCCCACTTCCCTCCCCCTATCCCCACTCCTCTTCTCCTCCCCCCACTCCATTCCCCCTCCCTCTCGATACTGAAGAGCAGTCCAAATTCCCTGCCCTGCGGGAAGACCAAGGTCCTTCTATCTACGTCCAGAAAGGTGAGCGTCCAAACAGGCTAAGCTCCCACAAAGCCAGTTCATGTATTAGGATCGAAACCTAGTGCCATTGTCCTTGGCTTCTCATCAGTCTTCATTGACCGCCATGCTCAGAGAGTCCGGAATCAACCCATGCTTATTCAGTCCCAGACCAGCTGGCCTTGGTGGGCTCCCAATAAATCAGTTCCACTGTCACAGTGGGTGGGTGCATCCCTCGTGGTCCTGATTTTTTGCTCATGTTCTCCCTCCTTCTGCTCCTCATTTGGACCTTAAGAGCTCAGACCGTTGCTCCAAATTGAGACTCTGTCTCTACCTCGATCCATCGCCAGATGAAGGTTCTAAGGTGATATGCAAGATATTCATCAGTATAGGATAGGGTCATTTCAGGTTCCCTCTCCTTAGTTGCCCAAGGTACCAGCTGGGGACATATTCCTGGACACCTGCGAACCCCTCAAGAGTCAAGTCTCTTGCCAACCCTAAGATGGCTCCCTTAGATAGGATATATACTTCGCTGCTCCCGTATCCATCCTTCCTATATCCCAACCATCCCAATCCTCCGAGCTCCTCCCATCCTCCCCTTCTCATATTTCTCATCCCATTTCCCCTTTGCCCCATGCCACCTCACCCGCAAGTTCCCAGTTTTTGCCCTGCAATCTTGTCTACTTCCCCCTCTCCATGCGGATGACTATATGATTTTCTTTGGGTTCACTTTCTTATTTAGCTTCTATAGGATCACACATTATATGCTTAATGTCTTTTATTTTATGGCTAGAAACCGATTATGAGTGAGTACATCCCATGTTCCTCTTTTTGAGTCTGGGATACCTCACTCAGGATAGTGTTTTCTATTTCCATCCATTTGCACGCAAAATTCGAGAAGTCATTGTTTTTTACTGCTGAGTAGTACTCTAATATGTATATATTCCACACTTTCTTCATCCATTCCTCCATTGAAGGGCATCCAGGTTGTTTCCAGGTTTTGGCTATTACAAACAATGCTGCTATGAACATAGTTGAACAGATACTTTTGTCATTTGATGTGGCATCTCTTGGGTATATTCCCAATAGTGGTATTACTGGATCTTGGGGTAGGTTGATCCCAAATTTCCTGAGAAATCGCCACACTGATTTCCAAAGTGGTTGCACAAGTTTGCATTCCCACCAGCAATGAATGAGTGTGCCTCTTTCTCCACAACCTCTCCAGCAAAGGCTATCATTGGTGTTCTTGATTTTATCCATTCTGACAGGTGTAAGATGGTATCTCAAAGTTGTTTTAATTTGCATTTCCCTTATCGCTAAGGAGGTTGAGCATGACCTTAGGTGTCTTTTGGCCATTTGAATTTCTTCTGTTGAGAATTCTCTGTTCAGATCAGGGCCCCATTTTTTTATTGGGTTCATTAGCATTTTAAAGTTTAGTTTCTTGAGTTCTTTATATATTTTGGTGATCAGACCTTTGTCTGTTGCAGGGTTGGTGAAGATCTTCTCCCAGTCAGTGGGTTGCCTTTTTGTCTTAGTGACAGTGTCCTTTGCTTTACAGAAGCTACTCAGTTTCAGGAGGTCCCATTTATTCAATGTTGCCCTTAATGTCTGTGCTGCTGGGGATAAACGTAGGAAGTGATCTCCTGTACCCATATGTTGTAGAGTACTTCCAACTTTTTCTTCTATCAGGTTCAGTGTGTTCAGACTAATATTGAGGTCTTTAATCCATTTGGACTTGAGTTTTGTGCATGGTGATAGATATGGATCTATTTTCATTCTTCTACACGTTGACAACCAGTTCTGCCAGCACCATTTGTTGAAGATGCTCTCTTTTTTCCATTGAATACTTTTAGCTCCTTTATCAAAAATTAGGTGTTCATAAGTTTGTGGGTTAAAATCAGGGTCTTCTACTCGGTTCCATTGGTCGACTTCTCTGTTTTTATGCCAATACCAAACTGTTTTCAATACTGAGGCTCTGTAATAGAGTTTGAGGTCAGGGATGGTAATGCCTCCAGACGATCCTTTATTATATAAGATTGTTTTGGCTATCCTGGGTTTTTTGTTTCTCCATATAAAGTTGATTATTGTCCTCTCAAGATCTGTGAAGAATTTTGATGGGATTTTGATGGGGATTGCATTGAATCTATAAATTGCCCTTGGTAGAATTGCCATTTTTACTATGTTGATCCTCCCTATCCAAGAGCAAGGGAGATCCTTCCATTTTCTGGTATCCTCCTCAATTTCTTTCTTCATTGACTTAAAGTTCTTGTCAAATAGATCCTTTACTTCCTTGGTTAGGGTTACCCCAAGATATTTTATGCTATTTGTGGCTATCGTGAAGGGTGATGCTTCTCTGATTTCCATCTCTGCTTCCTTATCCTTTGTGTATAGGAGGGCAACTGATTTTTTGGAATTGATCTTGTATCCTGCAACGCTACTAAAGGTGTTTATCAGCTGAAGGAGTTCTTTGCTGGAGTTTTTGGGGTCGCTTATGTACACTATCATATCGTCTGCAAATAATGAAAGTTTAACTTCTTCCTTTCCGATTTGAATCCCTTTGATCCCCTTATGTTGTCTTATTGCTATTGCTAGAATTTCAAGCACTATATTAAAGAGGTATGGAGAGAGTGGACAACCTTGTCGTGTTCCTGATTTTAGTGGAATAGCTTTGAGTTTCTCTCCATTTAATTTGATGTTAGCTGACGGCTTGCTATAAATAGCTTTTATTATAGTTAGGAACGACCCCTGTATTCCTAATCTCTCTAAGACCTTTATCATAAAGGGATGTTGAATTTTGTCAAATGCTTTTTCAGCATCTAATGAAATGATCATATGGTTTTTTTCTTTCAGTTTATTTATATGATGGATTACATTGATAGATTTTCGTATGTTGAACCAGCCCTGCATCTCTGGGATGAAGCCTACTTGATCATAATGGATAATTTTTCTGATGTGTTCTTGGATTCGGTTGGCCAGTATTTTATTGAGTATTTTTGCGTCGATGTTCATGAGTGAGATTGGCCTGTAGTTCTCTTTCTTGGTTGTGTCTTTGTGTGGTTTTGGTATCAGAGTAACTTCAGCTTCATAAAAGGAATTTGGCAATGACTTCTCTGTTTCAATATTGTGAAATACATTAAGGAGTATAGGTATTAGGTCTTCTTGGAAGTTCTGGTAGAATTCTGCATTGAAGCCATCTGGACCTGGGCTTTTTTTGGTGGGGAGGTTTTTTATAACAACTTCTAATTCTTCGTGACTAACAGGTCTATTTAGATTGTTCACCTGGTCCTGGTTTAACTTTGGTATATGGTACTTATCTAAAAAAGTGTCCATTTCTATAACATTTTCCAATTTTGTGGCATACAGATTTTTGTAGTAAGATCTAATGATTCTCTGAATTTCCTCTGAGTCTGTGGTTATGTCTCCCTTTTCGTTTCTGATTTTGTTAATTTGCGTATTCTCTCTCCGCCGTTTGATTAGTTTGGATAGGGGTTTATCAATCTTATTGCTTTTCTCCATGAACCAGCTTTTTGTTTCATTGATTCTTTGGATTGTTTTCTTTGTTTCTATTTTGTTGATTTCAGCCCTCAATTTGATTATTTCCAGTCTTCTACTTCTCCTAGGTGAGTCTGCTTCTTTTTTTTCTAAAGCTTTCAGGTGGGCTATTAAGTCTCCAATGTGTGCTTTCTCCGTTTTCTTTAAGTGGGCACTTAATGCTATGAATTTTCCTCTTAGCACTGCTTTCATAGTGTCCCATAGGTTTGAGTATGTTGAGTCTTCGTTTTCATTGAATTCAAGAAAGACTTTAATTTCTTTCTTTATTTCTTCCTTGATCCAGGTGAGGTTCAGTAGTTGACTGTCCAGTTTCCATGAGTTCATAGGCTTTCTGGGGATAGCATTGTTGTTGAATTCTAACTTTAATCCATGGTGATCTGATAAGACACAGGTGGTTACCGATATTTTTTTGTAACTGTGTAAGTTTGCTTTGTTACCGAGTATGTGGTCTATTTTCGAGAAGGTTCCATGAGCTGCAGAGAAGAAGGTATATTCTTTCCTATTTGGGTGGAATGTTCTATAGATGTCTGTTAAGTCCATTTGATTCATTACCTCCCTTAATCCTCTTATTTCTCTGTTAGGTTTCTGTTTGATTGACCTGTCCATTGGTGAGAGAGGAGTGTTGAAATCTCCTACTATTAGTGTGTGTGGTTTGATGACTGCCTTGAGTTTTAGTAACGTTTCTTTTACATAAGTGGGTGCTTTTATATTAGGGGCATATATATTCAGGATTGAGATTTCATCCTGGTGAATTGTTCCTGTTATGAGTAAAAAATGTCCATCTCCATCTCTTTTGATTGATTTTAGTTTGAAGTCAACTTTCTTAGAAATTAGTATGGCCACACCTGCTTGTTTCTTAGGTCCGTTTGCTTGATAAACCTTTTCCCAGCCCTTTACTCTGAGTAGATGTCTGTCTTTGTGGTTGAGGTGTGTTTCTTGTAAGCAGCAGAATGTTGGATCCTGTTTTCGTATCCAATCTCTTAGGCTGTGCCTCTTTATAGGTGAGTTGAGTCCATTGATATTAAGTGATATTAATGACCAGTGGTTGTTAACTCCGGTCATTTTTCCTTTCTTTCTTTCTTTCCTTTGGTAGTAGAGTTTGTGTGTTTCCCTTCTTCAAGTTGTGCTGGTGAAGGGTCTTTAGATGTCTGAGTTATTGTGGGCATTGTTTGACTCCTTGGCTTGTGATTTTCCTTCAATTACTTTCTGAAGGGCTGGATTTGTGGCTACGTATTGTTTAAATTTGTTTTTATCCTGGAAAACTTTGTTTTCTCCATTTATAGTGAACGAAAGCTTGGCTGGGTATAGTAGTCTGGGCTTGCATCCATGGTCTCGTAGTTTCTGCAGTATATCTATCCAGGACCTTCTGGCTTTCATGGTTTCCACAGAGAAATCAGGTGTAAGTCTGATAGGTTTACCTTTATAGGTAACTTGACCTTTTTCCTTTGCAGCTCTTAATATTCTTTCTTTATTCTGTATGTTTTGTGTTTTGATTATTATATGACGAGGAGATGTTTTTTTTTGATCCAGTCGATTTGGTGTTCTGTATGCTTCTTGGACCTTCAAAGGAATATCTTTCTTAAGGTTGGGAAAGTTTTCTTCTATAATTTTATTAAATATATTTTCTGGACCATTGAGCTGTACTTCTTCTCCTTCTTCTATCCCTGTTATTCTTAGGTTTGGTCTTTTTATTGTGTCCCAGATTTCCTGAATGTTTTGTGATGAGAATTTGTTGGTTATGCTGTTTTCTTTGATGAGAGTGTTTATTTTCTCTATGGTATCTTCAGTGTCTGAGATTCTTTCTTCTATCTCTTGTAATCTGTTGGTGGTACTTGTCTCTGTAGTTCCTGTTCGTTTATTCAAATTTTCCATCTCCATCCTTCCCTCGGTTTGTGTTTTCTTTATTACTTCCACTTCGTTCTTCAAGTCTTGAACCGTTTCCCTTACCTGTTTGATTACTTTTTCTTGTTTCTCTTGGTTTTCTTGGGTATCTTTGAGATATTTATTCATTTCCTCTACCTTTTTGTTTGTAATCTCTAATTGGTTGTGGCAGTTTTTCACCTCCTGTTTAAGGTCCTCTATTATTTTCATAAAATTCACTTTTGAGTCGAATTCTTCTAATTCTTCTGTATTAGGGTTTAGACTTCTCATTTCGGGATTCCTGGATCCTGGTGATGTCACGTTGCCATTCAAGTTGTTGGGGGAATTCTTGCATTGGCGCCTGCCCATCTTTTCCTTCAAATGGAGCCTGGAGAGGCCCGATGTCTTGGACCAGTCTTTGCTGTGACTAACTCTCTAGGTGTATCTCCTCAGTGTAGGGGCAGGAACCGTTCCCTTCCAGGTGAACTCCTCAACACCAAAACATGGATGCGTGGTATTCCAATGACCTGCGTAAAGAAGGCCGAATGCAAGGGGTCGGGCGGGGTCCAGTAGAACACAGGCGACACTGCAGTACAAGCTGGAGGTGCCTGCGCTCCCTTTTGGGGGTTGCTGAGGCCTGCCCGCTGCTCTGGTTGGGTAGCCTTAGTGTAGGGGCGTTTGTGCTCTCTACCGGGACCGTCCGCCCCAGGATAGTACACACTCACCCGTCCCGATGAAACTTCTTGGCACCTACACAGGAACTCCTGGATGCCCCAATGAGCCAGGGACTAATGGAAGTAGGGCGCATGCAGAGCAGGTCCAGCAGATCACAGCAGAGACTGCAGCCCCAGCAGCAGGGGCCCGCTTTCCCTGGCGGGGACCTTGAGGCCTGCCCTCTAGTCAGGGACTCACTGCTCTGGGTTGGTAGCCTTAGTGAAATGGCAGGAAACTGTTCCACAGCTAAGGACCTTGCAGACAAGGCAGGTTTGGGGGTGGGGGTGGGGGCGGGTGTGTAGGAGAGCAAGCCCTGCAGCAGGAGCTGGGGGAGGGGTGTTTGTGCTCTCTACCTGGACAGTCCGCCCCAGGATAGCACACACTCACCCGTCCCGATGAAACTTCTCGGCACCTACACAGGAACTCCTGGATGCCCCAATGAGCCAGGGACTAAGGGAAGTAGGGCACAGGCAGAGCAGGTCCAGCAGATCACAGCAGAGACTGCAGCCCCAGCAGCAAGGGCCCGCTTTCCCTGGCAGGGACCTTGAGGCCTGCCCTCTGGTCAGGGACTCACTGCTCTGGGTTGGTAGCCTTAGTGAAATGGCAGGAAACTGTTCCACAGCTAAGGACCTTGCAGACAAGGCAGGTTTGGGGGTGGGGGTGGGGGCGGTTGTGTAGGAGAGCAAGCCCTGCAGCAGGAGCTGGGGGAGGGGTGTTTGTGCTCTCTACCGGGACAGTCTGCCCCAGGATAGCACACACTCACCAGTCCCAATGAAACTTCTCGGCACCTACACAGGAACTCCTGGATGCCCCAATGAGCCAGGGACTAATGGAAGTAGCTATTTGCACCGTCTTATACATGAGTATGAATGTAGATATGTGACCACTATGACCTAGAATTCTACAATGACTCTAGCTCTTTTTGAAGATATCAGATAGCACTGATTGAGTGCTATTTGACTGTCAAAACATGGGATAAAACCGGACTCTCTTAATGTGGTGGACAATGAGAGCTGACGAGAGGCCAAGGAGAATGGCACAGGAACTTTCATCTGGCGATGGATCGAGAGAGACAGAGACCCAATTTGGATCAACCGTCTGAGCTCTTAAGGTCCAAATGAGGAGCAGAAGGAGGGAGAACATGAGCAAGGAAGTCAGGACCACGAGGGGTGCACCCACCCACTGTGACAGTGGAACTGATCTATTGGGAGCTCTCCAAGGCCAGCTGGACTGGGACTGAATAAGCATGGGTTGAAACTGGACTCTCTGAACAAGGCGGACAATGAAGGCTGATGAGAAGCCAAGGACAATGGCACTAGGTTTCGATCCTAATACATGAACTGGCTTTGTGGGAGCGTAGCCTGTTTGGATGCTCACCTTCCTGGACCTAGATAGAAGTGGGAGGACCTTGGTCTTCATGTAGAGCAGGGAATTTGGACTGCTCTTCAGTATCGAGAGGGAGGGGGAGTGGACTAGGGGGAGGAGAAGTGGAGTGGGGATAGGGGGAGGGGAACAGGGGGAGGGGACAATATGTGGGAGGAGGGGGAGGGAAATGGGAAACGGGGAGCAGTTGGAAATTTTAAGTAAAAAAGAAAAAAAAAAAAAAAGAAAAATACCCTGTAAGGTAAGAGAAAAATAAATGTATGTAACACACACACACACACACACACACAAAAAAGTAAAATAATTTCATCTTCCAGAGGTACTGGCTTATCTACTTCAGAAACCTATAGTACCTGCATAGAAGGCTCAGTTGTCAACAATGTGTGCTGTTCTTGCAGAGTACCTGAGCCTGGTTCCTAAATCCCAGGACTGTTGGCTCATAAGCCTATGATTCCAATGGCTCTATCCCTTCTTTTGGCATCTGAGAGAAGTAGACAAGCATATACTTTCATGCACCAATAAAAACAAAATAAACAAATAAGGATTAACATATATTGAAATAGGATCTATGGGAGAAGTTCCAGGCCCTGTTAGAAAGAAGCAGACAATGTGCATTATATGTTTACTTGATATCAAGAGGCATTTTTTCTTATTAATAAATCATCTTAAGATATTTCATGTAAATATTACATATTGATTATAAATATAGCCACATTGGTAATTCAGGACTTTAATCCTAGATCTCAGTAGGTAGAGGCAGATGAATCTGTGAGTTTGAGGCCAGCTCGCAGTACATAGTAAGGACCTGGTTTCAAATATAAATATGGATACTCCATGTATATATGGTATGGAGTTGACAAAGTCTTTGTTCTAGGGAGACGTCTCTCTTGATTGTAATTTTTGAAGATAACTTGTGTATCATGTGAATTTATTATTCTCATATGATCCTCATGTTTAAGTAAATTAATATTGATAAAAGAATCAATATTTAAATGTTTGAGAAAGTAATCCTGTTGTTTTAAGATTACAGAGATTTAATATTTGAATTTCTGACTGCTGAGAAAGCTCAGCTTTTAAGAGCACACACTCCATTGGTGTGGGAGCAGGGTGCCAATCCAGTCCCAAGACACTGGTAGACCAGGATTGAGCCAGAGACCGGGTCCAGAGCACACAGGAAACAGCAAATTCCACTCGAACCGATACCAGGGAGTAACCACTGAGTGAGTGAGCCAGAGCCAGAGACCACTGAGGGTCCAGACATGAATCTCAGACCTTCAAGGGAGTAGACCTAAGCCAGGACCCCTGTAAGTCTGAGCGTGAGTCTAGGGCCTCCGTGGAACTAGAACTGAGCCAGGACCTCTGCCAGTCTGGGCATGAATCTAGGACCTCTGAGGGCGTAGGCAGAAACAAGAGATCTCTGTGGGGCCAGGCATGAGTCTGGGACCTCCGAGAGAGTAGGCCTGAGCCAGGACCTCTGTCGGTCTGGGCATTGGTCTAGGTCATCAAGAAAATAGGAAGGAACCAGAAACCTCTGTGTGTCTGAGCATGAGTCTGAGACCTCCAAGGGAGAAAGCCGGAGCCAGGTCCTCTATGGGTCTGGGTGCACCCAAGCCTGGGAACTCCAAAGCAGTAGACCAGAGCCAGAGACCCTTACAGGACCAACTCCAAGCCAAGGACTTCTGCAGGAGGGGTTCCAGACCAGGATTTGCAGAAATAGGTCAAAGCCAGTAACCTAGGCAGAAGTAAGCCTGAGACAGCAAAGTCCAGGAGAGTGGAGCAAAGCCCAGGAGTGCTGAGCTATCTCTAAGAATACAGAGTAACCAATGGGGTAACTGGAATTGCAGCACTGACTTTACCACGACGATCAACCATCTGAGATTTGGATTCACTGGCAACTAAAAGATTAATCAACAGAATCTCAGACAGTCCCAACCATGCCTATTAAAGGAAAAGATGAGTAGAAAAGAAAAGAACACACACAACACCACAAAGATCAACACAACACCAGTAAAACCTAAAGACCCTACAATAGCAAGACTTGAACAACCAAATATAGATGAAGCAGAAAAAAATGACCGAAAACATAATTTCAGAAGAATGTTTGAAACTCTTAAAGAGGAAATGAGAAATTCCCTCAAAGAAATGGAGGAAAAGACAAGCAAAAATGGAAGAAAATGGCAAATTCCTTAAAGAAAATCAAGAGCAATCAAACATATGAAGGAAACTATTCAAGACTTGAAAACTAAAATAGAGACAATAAATAAAATACAAGCCAAGGGAATTATAGAAACAAATCATAGAAAACAATCAGGAACCACAAATGCAAACATAAACAGCAGAATACAAGAGAGGGAAGAAAAAAAATTCTCAAGCACTAAAGATAAAATCGAGGAAATAGACTCATCAGTTAAAGAAAATATTAAATCTAATGAAAGCTTAACACAAAATATCCAGGAAATATGGGACATGATGAAAAGGTCAAATCTAAGAATAATAGGTATAGAAGAAGTAGAAAAGTTCAACTCAAAAGTACATAAAATGTATTTAACAAAATCATAGAGGAAAACTTTCCAAACCTAAAGAAAGATATGCCTATAAAGATACAAAAAGCTTACAGAACACCAAATAGACTGTATCCAAAAAAGTCCCTTCGCCACATAATAATCAAAACACTAAACATACTGAGCAAAGAAAAAATAATAAGAGATGCAAAGGAAAAAGGCCAAGTAACATATAAAAGCAGACCTATCAGAATCACACCTGACTTCTCATTGGAGACAATGAAAGCCAGAAAGTCAAGGTTTAGCATTATGCAGACATTAAGAGACCACAGATGCCAGCCCAGACTACTGTACCCAGCAAAACTTTCAATCACCATAGAAGGACAAAACAAAATATTCCATGACAAAACCATATTTAACCAATACCTACCCACAAACCCAGCACTACACAATGCTAGAAGGAAAACTTCAATCCAAGGGATTTGATTACACAAACAAAACACAGACAATTGATGGTATCATCATAGCAAATCCCACAGAAGGGAAAAACACACAAATTAACATCACCAACAATGAAAACTAAATTAACAGGAGATAGCAATCACTGGTCATTAATATCCCTTAATATAAATGGACTCAACTCATTTATAAATAGGCACAGGCTAACAGAATGGATACAGAAACAGAATCCATCCTTCTTCTGCATACAATAAACACATCTTCAAAGGCAGACATCATCTCAAAATAAAAGTTTGGGAAAATATCCCAATCAAATGAACCTAAGAAACAAGCGGGTGTAGCTATCCTAATATCTAACAAAATAGTATTCAAGCTAAAATCAATCAAAAGAGACAAAGAAGGTCATTTCATATTAGTCACTGGAAAAAATCCATCAAGAAAAAAATCTCAATATTGAACATCTATACCCCAAACAGAAGAGCACACTCATATGTAAAAGAAACACATCTAAAGCTTAAATCATACATTAAACCCCACACACTAATAGTGGGAGACTTCAACACTCCACTTTCATGACTGGACAGGTCAAGCAGACAAAAATTTAAGAGAGAAATAAGGGAACTAATAGATGTTATGATTCAAATAGGCATAACAGACATCTATATAATATTCCATCCAAACAGAAAAGAATATACCTGCTTCTCAGCACCTCATAAAACCTTCTCAAAAAATGACCACATACTCAATAACAAAACAAACATCAACAAATGCAAAAAATTAGAATAACCCAATGTACCAGATCACCATGGTTTAAAACTCAAGGTCAACAGTAACACTAATTCCAAAGTCCACAAACACATGGAAATTAAACAATGCTCACTTGAATCATTAATGGGTCAAAGAAGAAATAAAGGGAGAAATTAAAGACTTCCTAAAGTTCAATGAAAATGACCACACAACATACCCAAATTTATGGAACACAATGGAAGCAATGTTAAGAGGAAAGTTTATAGCACAAATAACCTACATTAAGAAGCTGGAATAATCCCACACTAGTGAATTAACAAAACATTTGAAAACTTTGGAACAAAAAGAAGCAAACTCACCTAAGAGAAGTAGATGGCAGGGAATAATAATATTGAGAGATGATATAAACACAATAGAAACAAAGAAAACAATACAACGAATCAATGAGACAGAGTTGGTTTTTTGAGAAAATCAACAAAACAGACAAACCTTTATCCAAATTAACCAAAAAGTAGAGAGAGAATATTCAAATTTACAAAATCAGGGATGAAAATGGGGACATAACAACAAGCACAGAAGAAATGCAGATAATCATCATGTCATATTTTGAAAACCTAGACTCCACAAAATTGGAAAACTTAAAAGAAATGGACAACTTTCTGGATAAATATCACTTACCAAAATTAAATCAAGATCAGATAGGCAAATTAAACAGACCTATAACTGCTGAAGAAATAGAAACAGTCGTCAAAATTCACCCAACCAAAACAAAGCCCCAAACTAGATAGTTTCAGCTCAGAATTCTACAAGACTTTCAAAGAAGAACTAATACCAATACTCCTCAAATTTTTCCACACAATAGAAGCAGAGGCTACAATTACCATGATACCCAAACCACAGAAAGACATTACTAAGAAAGACAATTACAGACCAATCTCACTCATGAAATTGGATGCAAAAATATTAAATAAAATCAAATCCAAGAACACATCAGAACCATCACCATCTGATCAGCTTCATGAAGTCAGCTTCATCCCAGAGATGCAGGGATGGTTCAACATATGAAAATCTGTTAATGTAATCCACCATATAAACAAACTGAAAAATAAAAACTACATGATCATCTTTTTAGATTTTGAAAAAGCTTCTGACAAAATACAACATCCCTTCATGATAAAGGTCTTGGAGGGAGCAGGGATACTAGGAACATACCTAAACATAATAAAGGCAATATACAACAAGCCAACAGCCAACATCAAACTAAATGGAGAGAAACTTCCAGTGATTCCACTGAAATCAGGAACAAGACAAGGTTGTCCACTCTCTCCATATTTATTCAATATAGTGTTTGAGGCCCTAGCTAGAGCAATAAGACAACAAAAGGAGATCAAGATGATACAAATCAGAAAAAAAAGAAGTCAAACTCTCACTGTTTGATGATAATATGATAGCTTATGTAAGCAATCTAAAAATTCTACCAAGGAACTTCTACAATTCATAAACACTTTCTATTGTAATGTAGCAGGATACAAGATTAACACAAAAAATCAGTATTCCTCCTGTACACAGATGATAAAAGGGCTGGGAAAAAATCAGAAAAACAACACCATTCACTATAGCCACAGATAGCATAAAATATCTTGGAGTAACTCTAACCAAACAAGTGGAAGACTTGTATGACAATAACTTTAAATCTTTGAAGAAAGAAATTGAAGAAGACACTAGAAAGTGGAAAGATATCCCATGATCTTGGATAGGCAGCATTAACAAAGTAAAAATGGCAATCTTACCAAGAGCAATCTACAGATTCAATGAAAGGCCCATAAAAATCTCAGCAAAATTATTCACAGACCTCAAAAGAATGGTACTCAACTTCATATGGAAAAGCATAAAACCCAGGATAGCCAAATCAATCCTGTACAATAAAAGAACTTCTGGAGGCATCAAAATCCCTGACTTCAAACTCTATTACAGAGCTACAGTACTGAAAACAGCCTGGTATTCATATAAGAACAGACAGGAGGATGAACAGAACTGAATAGAATACACAGATATTAATCCACAATCCTTAGAACACCTTATTTTTGACAAAGAAGCAAAACATATCAAATGGAGAAAAGAAAGCATATTTAACAAATAGTGCTGGCATAACTGGATTTCAACATGTTGAAGAATGAAAATAGATCCATATCTATAACCATGCAGAAAATTCAAATCCAAATGGATCAAAGACCTCAACAAAAAGCCAGCTATGGGGAGAAAGTCAATAAGCATCTCCACTCCATGCCCTCTGCATCAGCTCCTAGGTCTCTCCAATCCTTCCCTGTTTGGATTTTTGTCCAGATGTCCTTCAGGGATGAACAGCAATGCAGAAATGTAAGTCAAATCAACCTCTTCCACCCCAATTTGCTTTGGGTCATGGTGTTTCATTGCAGCAATAAGACACTACGCAACATAATGATGAAGAACGCTTAAAAGAAATCCTACACTAGCTCAGAATTGAGAAAAAGAGACAATTATTTATTTAGAGGTAGACTCACAAATTAGAATAGCCTGCTGAAATGGAGAACAGAAACTGAATCCCACAGCTGGAAAAGAGACTGAATGCATGTTCTACATAGTCATAAATAGTATAAGAGGCCACACCCCAGTGGGTGTGTATCCACTGGCTGTAAGACTTCCTACAACACCTCCCCCTTTTGTTTAAATAAGAGAGTTCTAAGTCTAATACAAAATTATATATAATAAGAACAAAGATATTCAATAAGTATCCTATCCTAGCTAGTTTAAGTCTTTTATAATAAATAACTTGGCCAAGTCATGAGAAGAATATAACTGCGACTGTCTGGTCTTCAACCCCATCGAAGACCCAAGAAGGGAAATAATATATTGAATAAGCAGTGAGTGCCATCAAGCAACTTTCAAAATGTGCAACAAATGTCAGAGACAACTGGCTACCTGGGCAATCATCCAAAATTCATTTGCAACGTTGAAGCAATCATCTTGGGCTAAGGTCTAGAATAACTGACAGACCATTTTCAGAGGCATGAAATTTTTCAAGACCGTCTTACCCTGTCTTGGCAAGATTTGACAGTCCTGTTTATCCATTTCCAGATACCATGTACCTTGTCATTGTTTTAGGCATGGGCATTTTTTTTTTTTTGGCCCAAAGGCCACTCTTGCCAAGAAGAAAACAAACTCCAAATGGAGTGTCTCGGTGCTCAACATTCTCTCAGAAATAGGTAAGGGCTGCCAGGAGCAATCATGTCTCACTTCAACAGAACCTTAGAAGTTATTTAAATGCCATGTTCTACATCTCTTTGAAGTGGTTAAAGCTTTCTTATCTTTGCAGAATATAATCTCTGTGTATCTAAAGACCCTGATTAGTCTAACAATAAGTATAACAAATGTAGATGACTACTGATCTATAATTCTTAATACATATATAACTTAAAGACTAAGAGTTCATATTAGAATGTTATACAATTCACAACTGTGCAACAAATGAGGACAATGACCTCAAAATGTAAACAATGTATTAGTGATCAGAGGTAGAAATGTACCTTGAAATATGATATATATATATCAATATATATATAAATGTTTTAAGCAAAGGTAAAAGCATGCATAAAACACTCAATGTAACTTAATTTGTATCAATATACAAGAATCTATACCAATGTAATTGCCTATAAATAATAACTCACAAGTATTCACTCTATTACTCACTATTATTATTAGTGTAAGCTCACACTAATCTATATCCCATCTGAATTTTCCTTTTTTTCAAAGAGATCCCTGAGCATTTAAAATTTCCCCCAACCCCCAACCCTTACCAATTATAATCAACCCCTAAATAATGTCCCTAACCCTGAGGACAAACTTTGTTGGAAGAGGGACTGTTGTCTTGTAGAATTACTTCCAGCTGTCATGGAGGCAATGTTCTTTCTATGAGATCCTGTGAAGGTAAAAATGATGGTTAAGTTCCAAGGTTACTGTCTGGTATAATTGCAAATAGTCTCTGAGTATTTAGTAGGGTTTTTCTGAGCTTCCTATTTCGAGGTCTGGTCAGAATGTTGTAAAAAAAAAAGTGTGTACCATTTCAACTAACCAAGTTGAAACCATCTTGAGCAACTGGTACCCAAAACAGGTCTTACAGTAGCAGTATCAGCATCATGACATCATATCAACCAGGTGGAGGAGTTGTTGTCAGACCCCATCTTCTTCCTAGAAACTTCAAAGATTACTACAGGAAAATTCACTGAATCCGAAACACTTTCACCATCCTTGGCTTCTGAGCATCCCCAAATGTTCAGGAATTACAGAATCCCTGGATTTGCAGCATCTCCAACAGCTTCAGATCCCAGGCTTTGCAGTATTTCTGGTTTGCAGCATCCCTGACACCTTCAGCATGCCGGGATTCTCAGCATCCTCATGACCATCAGCTTCCAGAGCTTTGTTGTTTCCCTAAACCCCAAATCTCTAAGCATTTTGGGACTGACAGAATCCCTTATCCCTCTCTCAGTCACTGTCCTGGGCTTTGCAGCATCCCCAATCCACTTTTACGGTTACCTTCCCTGTCTTCAAAGCATCCCTGATACCGTCAATGTCCCAGAATATGTGGCATCCCAGACATCATCCACTTAGTGGGCTTTACAGTATGCCTGCCTTCACAGCATCCCTGACACCATTACCATCTTGGGCTTTGAGGCATCCCAATCCACTTGCACAGTCACCTTCCGGGGATGCAGAGCATCCCTGGCTTCACAGAATTATCAACACCTTCACCATCCTGGGCATCACAGCATTCCCAAAATATCATCGTAAGGGGCAAACAGCATCCCTGGATTCACAGTATCTCTGACATCTTCAAAGTCCCAGGCTTTGCAGAATCCCTGGCATGGCAGTATCCATGACACCTTTAGTATTCAGTCCTTTGCAGCATCTGTGGATTACCAGCATCTGTGACACCTTCAGAGTCCCTCATTTTGCTGCACTTCTGGCATTTTAGCCTCAGTGACACCATCACAGTGAAGGTCTTGTCAGAATCCTCAATACCATGAGCATCCAGGGCTTCGTTGTATCCCTGAACCCTAAAAATCTCAGTGTCCTGGGATTCAAAGAATCCCTTATTCCCACCTCAGTCACAGTTGTGGGCTTCACAGTACATAGACACCTTCCCTGGCTTCAGAGCATCCCCTATACCATCAATGTCCCAAGCTATGAAGCACCACCAATATCATCCAGGTCTAGGGCATCACATCATCCCTGGTATCACAGCATTACCAACTCCATCCTAGTTCTGGCTGATGCAGAATCTATCATGCATGTCTCAGTCACTGTCCTGAGCTAACAGTTCCACAACATCATCAATGTCCAGGGCTTCCCAACATCCTTGGATTTGCAGCATCTCAGACACCTTCTGAGTACCAGGCCTTGTGACATCCATGGTGTTGCAGCCTATGGGACAACTTAAGCATTCAGGTTTTTTTTTTTTTTTTTTGCATCCTCAACTCCATCAGTTCCTATCATCCCTGAACCTCAAAACTATCAGTGTCCTCCAATTCCCAGAATCCCTTATGCTTCACTCTGTCACCTTCCTATCCTTTTCAGCATCTCTGATCTCCTTACACAATCATCTTCCCTGGCTTCGCGGCATCCAACATATTGTCAATGTCTGGGGCTATGTGGCATTTCCAATATCATTCACATATTGGGCTTCACATCTTGCATGATCCCGGCATCCCTAACATCATCAATGTCCTGGGCTTTGCAGCATCCTCAATCATCTCACATAGTCACCTTTCTATGCTGCACAGCATCCCTGACTTTGCAGCATTTCCAAAACATTCACCATCTTGGGCTTCACAGCATCCCCGAAATATCAGGGTCAGGGATCACAGTATCCCTGGATTCTAAGCATCTCTGATACCTTCCAAGTACCTGACTTTGCAGCATCCCAGACACCTTCAGCATGCAGGGCTTTGCCGCTTCCTCACCACCATCAATGCACAGAGCTTCATAACTTCCTTGAACCCCCAAATTCTCAGCATCCTAGGATTCATAGAATCCCTTCTTCCCAACTCAGTGAATGTACTGGGCTTCTCAGTTTCCCTGATCCCCTTACACAGTCATCTTCCCTGACTTCACAACATCCTCCATACCATCAATGTCCCAGGCTCTGAAGCATCCCCGACATCATCCACATCCATGGCCTCACAGCATCCCTGGATTCAGGGAATCCTTGATACACTGCCTGGGCTTTGAAGCATCGCCAACCCCCTTACACAGTCACCTTCCCTGGCTTCCCATCATACCCCACACCATCAATGTTCCTGACTATGAAGCTTCACAGCATCCCTGACACCATCACCATCCTTGCACATTCCCCTTCCTGGGTTTCACAGCATCCCTGGGCTTGCAACATCCCCAACAGCTTCACCATCCTGGGCTTCACAGCATCCTCAAAATATCAGCATCAGGCATCTAGGGCTTTACAGCATCCCTGGATAACACCATAAACATCTTGGGCATCACAGATCCCTTAGCCCTGACTCAGCCACCTTCCCTGGCATTCCATCATCCCCCATACCATCACTGACCTGGGGTATAAAACATCCCTGACATCATTCACATCCAGGACTTCACAGCATTCCCAACACCATCAAGTCCTAGGCTTCGCAGAATCCCTTGCCCCCAACCCAGTCACCATCCTGGGCTTCATAGCATCCCTGACATCATCAGTGTCCTGGGCTTCACAGCATTCCTAAATTTGCAGCATCTCTGGCACTTTTAGAGTTCCAGACTTTGCAGCATCCCTGGCTTTGCAGCAACCCCAACACCGTCAGCAACCAGGGCTTTGCAGCATCCTGAACACCATCAGTGTCCTGGGTTTTACAGCATCCCCACTCCCTGACAATATTTTATTCCAAATCTTTGCAGCATCCCTGAAACCACCAACATCTATGGACCATAGCATCCATGACTTGTCAGCATCCCCAATGCCATCAGTGTCCAGGGCTTGTCAGCATCCCCGGTTTCACAGCATCCCTGTCACCAGCAGCGTCCATGGCTTCCCAGCATCCCCAACACCATCACCATCCTGGGCTATGCAGTGTTCCCTATCCCTGACAAATTCACCATCCTTGGCTTAATAGTATCCCCAACATTGTCAGCATCCAAGGCTTTGGAGCATCCCTGACACAGTCACCTTCCCTGCCTTCAGAGCATCCCCAACATCCTCAGCATCCTGGACTTAGCAGCATTTCTGGCTTTGAAGCATCCCAGACACTGTCAATGTCTAAGGCTTTGCAGCATCCGCGACACTGTCGGCATTCAGGGCTTCACAGCAACCCCAACACCATCAGCATCCCGGTCTTCATAGAATCCCCAACAAGGTCAGTCTCTTTGGCTTAGCAGTGTCCCTGGTCCAGCCACCCTTTGCATCCCCAGCCCAACCCTTTCTCAGCTACAACTCACCTCTGGAACCCTCGCTTACAGCAGTTAGTAGCTCCCTGGACACCAAGACAGGCATGCAGTTTCCAGAAGACAAAGCTGTGGGAAGAGAATAGAGTTAGTTCACCTTGGAGATAGATCCTCACTCCCAAAACAGCAGGAGAGAAATGAACTCAGGTGGGGAAAAGCAAGGGGGGCAGGGGAAGGGCACGGGACCAATGCAGGGAATTGGTGGAAACTCAGAGGTGGGCAGTGACAGTGGGGGAAGAGGGGGCAAGCTCTTGCAGGGGGCAGGTTTGAAACCTGGGTTAGCTGAGGCCGGATGCGAGGGTAGAGGAGGCTACAGCGTGGGCGGAACACTTCCGAAGCTCTCCTGGGGGCCTAGTCCACCCCCACAGGGATCCAGCACAAAGGTCTCCCTTGTTATTGCTGGAAGAGTCCATGAGCGGCTTGGTTTAGCAAAACAAACTCAAGATGAAGAATGTCCTGTGAGGCCTTTGTGATTCTACTTTTGTTCTTTCTGTAGTCTTGAGGTTGTGTGTATGTGTGTGTGCGTGTGTGTATGTATCATATGTACGTATTATACACACACACACACAACTTGATAGAGAAGTTTGGTGTGGTGGTTCTCACTTATAATTCCGGAATTTTGGAGACAAGCAGGATTGCCACAAACCCAAGACTATAGAAACCTCTCCAAAAAGAACAAAAGTAGAATCACAAAGCCCTCACAGGACATTCTTCATCTTGAATTTGTTTGTTAAACCAAGGCCCCCATGGACACTTTTCTATGGATAACAAGGGAGACCTTTGTGCTGGATCCCTGTGGGGGCGGACTAGGTCCCCAGGTGAACTTCTGCAGTGTTCGGCCCACCCTGTGTCCACCCCCGCATCTCTCCTCAGTCAACCCAGGTTTCAGCCATGCCCACTGCACGAGATTCTCCCCCCTCCCCCATTGTCACCGCCCACATCAGAGTTTCCACCAACTGCCGCCTTGGTCCCGCCCCCCGCCCCCGCGTCTTCCTCCACCTGGGTTCATTTCTCTCCTGCTGCTTTAGAAGTGAGGATCTCCAAAGCTAACTATCTCCTGTCTCTTCCCACAACTGCGTCATCTTCTGGGGACTGCGTGCCTGTCTTGGTGTCCAGGGAGCTGCTGACTATGGAGAGCGAGGGTTCCAGAGGTAAGTGGTGGCAGAGAGAGGTTTGGGCTGGAGATGCAGTCAGGTGGCAGGACAGGGGATGCTGCTAAGTCAAGGACACTGACCTTGTTGGGGATGCTGTGAAGTCCAGGGTACTGACAAACACGAGAATGCTGTATAAGCCCAGAATGCGACCACGTAGTCGATGCTGCGATGCCCTGGATGCTGAGTATATCAGGGATGCTGCGAAACCAGTGACACTGATGGAGTTGGAGATGCAGTGATGGAGCACGCCTGTAATCCCAGTACTCTAGAGGCAGAGGCAGGTGAGTTGGAGGGCAGCCTGGTCTACGAAGAAAGTTCCAGGACAGAGAGAGCTGTTACACAGAGAAACCCTCTCCTCAAACACTAAAACAAACCCATTAGGCTTTAAGAGCCCTCAGAGGCTATTGGATCATTCGTATATTGATGGGGACAGGAGTTTTGACTTAGAAAGGAAAGATTTTTCTGTGTATGAAAGGAATAGCAGCCAAAGGCTTGAGTGTTCAGTGTCCAGTGTTAAAGATCATATGTGCTGGACAGTAGATTTCTTTGGAGTGGGTATGCTGAAAGGTGCAGGAGGGACAAAATTCTCCCAAGGGTATTTTAATTTTTTTCCAGATAGAATGACTTCTTGCAAACAGGTTTGTTGTATAAAAGAAGAGACATGCTCAGTGTGGTTCAGTAATTTGCCCAATCCTGCATAACTTACAACCGTTTCTGGTTCTCTCTGTGTGTACTATGTACACAGGCATATGTAGAGGGGTGGCTGTTCTCTCCTTCCATGGAGGTAGTGGGTGGAACTAAGGTCTTCAGGTTTGGCATGCAAGTGCCTGTGCCCATAAAACCCTTTCCTTTGGCCCAATTTTCTGCCTTTTTTTTCTTTTTGGTGTCATGAGACAGTGTTTCCCTGTAGTTCTGTCTGTCCTGGAATTTGTTCTGTAGACCAGGCTGGTCTTGAATAGAGAAATCCACCTGTCTCTGTGTATTAGGCATGTTCTACTACCTCCTGGTATTTCTGATTTTCTTTTTTTTCCTCATTTTTTATTCTTTTTTAATTAAAACTTCCAACTGCTCCCCGTTTCCCATTTCCCTCCCCCTCCTCCCACATATTGCCCCTCCCCCCGCTCCCCTCCCCCTATCCCCACTCCTCTTCTCCTCCCCCCAGTCCATTCCCCCTCCCTCTCGATACTGAAGAGCAGTCCAAATTCCCTGCCCTACAGGAAGACCAAGGTCCTCCCACTTGTATCTAGGTCCAGGAAGATGAGCATCCAAACAGGCTAGGCTCCCACAAAGCCAGTCCATGTATTAGGATCGAAACCTAGTGCCATTGTCCTTGGCTTCTCATCAGCCTTCATTGTCCGCTATGTTCAGAGAGTCCAGTTTCAACCCATGCTTATTCCGTCCCAGTCCAACTGGCCTTGGAGAGCTCCCAATAGATCAGTTCCACTGTCACAGTGGGTGGGTGCACGCCTCGTGGTCCTGATTTCCTTGCTCATGTTCTCCCTCCTTCTGCTCCTCATTTGGACCTTAAGAGCTCAGACCGTTGCTCCAAATTGGGTCTCTGTCTCTCTCTCGATCCATCGCCAGATGAAAGTTCCCGTGCCATTCTCCTTGGCCTCTCGTCAGCTCTCATTGTCCGCCACATTCAGAGAGTCCGGTTTTATCCCATGTTTTTTCATTAGCAGTCCAGCTGGCCTTGGTGAGCTCCCAATAGATTGGTCCCACTGTCTCAGTGGTTGGGTGCACCCCTCATGGTCCTGACTTCCCTGTTCATGTTCTCTCTCCTTCTGCTCCTCATTATGACCTTGGGAGCTCAGTCCGGTGCTCCAGTGTGGGTCTCTGTCTCTATCTTCATCCATCGCTAGATGAAGGTTCTATGGCGATATGCAAGATATTCATCAGTATGGCTATAGGATAGTTTCATTTCAGGTTCCCTATCCTCAGGTGCCCCAATGAACTAACTGGGGACATTGCCCTGGGCATCTGGTAGCCATTCCAAGTTCAAGTCTCTTGCCAACCCTTAGGTGGCTCCCTTAACTAAGGTATGATATTCCCTGCTCCCCTATCCAACCTTCCTTTATCCCCAATCATCCCGATTCCCCCAGTTCCCCTCATCCTCTCCTTCACACTTTTCTCTCCCCATCACCCCTCATCCCCATCCCACCCCACCCCCAAGATTCCAATTTTTTGCCCATCAATCTTGTCTATTTCCCATAGCTGGGAGGATATCTATATGTTTTTCCTTGGGTTTACCCTCTTTTTTTTTTCTCATTTTTTAAATTCTTTTTTAATTAAAATTTCCAACTGCTTCCCGTTTCCCATTTCCCTCCCCCTCCTCCCACATATTGCCCCCTCCCCCCGCTCCCCTCCCCCTATCCCCACTCCTCTTCTCCCCCCAGTCCATTCCCCCTCCCTCTCCATACTGAAGAGCAGTCCAAATTCCCTGCCCTACAGGAAGACCAAGGTCCTCCCACTTGTATCTAGGTCCAGGAAGGTGAGCATCCAAACAGGCTAGGCTCCCACAAAGCCAGTTCATGTATTAGGATCGAAACCTAGTGCCATTGTCCTTGGCTTCTCATCAGCCTTCATTGTCCGCCATGTTCAGAGAGTCCAGTTTCTACCCATGCTTATTCAGTCCCAGTCCAGCTGGCCTTGGAGAGCTCCCAATAGATCAGTTCCACTGTCACAGTGGGTGGGTGCATGCCTCGTGGTCCTGATTTCCTTGCTCATGTTCTCCCTCCTTCTGCTCCTCATTTGGACCTTAAGAGCTCAGACCGTTGCTCCAAATTGGATCTCTGTCTCTCTCTCGATCCATCGCCAGATGAAAGTTCCCGTGCCATTCTCCTTGGCCTCTCGTCAGCTCTCATTGTCCGCCACATTCAGAGAGTCCGGTTTTATCCCATGTTTTTTCATTAGCAGTCCAGCTGGCCTTGGTGAGCTCCCAATAGATCGGCCCCACTGTCTCAGAGGTTGGGTGCACCCCTCATGGTCCTGACTTCCCTGTTCATATTCTCTCTCCTTCTGCTCCTCATTAGGACCTTGGGAGCTCAGTCCAGTGCTCCAGTGTGGGTCTCTGTCTCTATCTCCATCCATCGCTAGATGAAGGTTCTATGGCGATATGCAAGATATTCATCAGTATGGCTATAGGATAGGTTCATTTCAGGTTCCCTATCCTCAGGTGCCCCAATGAACTAACTGGGGACATTGCCCTGGGCATCTGGTAGCCATTCCAAGTTCAAGTCTCTTGCCAACCCTTAGGTGGCTCCCTTAACTAAGGTATGATATTCCCTGCTCCCCTATCCAACCTTCCTTTATCCCCAATCATCCCGATTCCCCCAGTTCCCCTCATCCTCTCCTTCACACTTTTCTCTCCCCATCACCCCTCATCCCCATCCCACCCCACCCCCAAGATTCCAATTTTTTGCCCATCAATCTTGTCTATTTCCCATAGCTGGGAGGATATCTATATGTTTTTCCTTGGGTTTACCCTCTTTTTTTTTTCTCATTTTTAAAATTCTTTTTTAATTAAAATTTCCAACTGCTTCCCGTTTCCCATTTCCCTCCCCTTCCTCCCACATATTGCCCCCTCCCCCCGCTCCCCTCCCCCTATCCCCACTCCTCTTCTCCCCCCAGTCCATTCCCCCTCCCTCTCCATACTGAAGAGCAGTCCAAATTCCCTGCCCTACAGGAAGACCAAGGTCCTCCCACTTGTATCTAGGTCCAGGAAGGTGAGCATCCAAACAGGCTAGGCTCCCACAAAGCCAGTTCATGTATTAGGATCGAAACCTAGTGCCATTGTCCTTGGCTTCTCATCAGCCTTCATTGTCCGCCATGTTCAGAGAGTCCAGTTTCTACCCATGCTTATTCAGTCCCAGTCCAGCTGGCCTTGGAGAGCTCCCAATAGATCAGTTCCACTGTCACAGTGGGTGGGTGCATGCCTCGTGGTCCTGATTTCCTTGCTCATGTTCTCCCTCCTTCTGCTCCTCATTTGGACCTTAAGAGCTCAGACCGTTGCTCCAAATTGGATCTCTGTCTCTCTCTCGATCCATCGCCAGATGAAAGTTCCCGTGCCATTCTCCTTGGCCTCTCGTCAGCTCTCATTGTCCGCCACATTCAGAGAGTCCGGTTTTATCCCATGTTTTTTCATTAGCAGTCCAGCTGGCCTTGGTGAGCTCCCAATAGATCGGCCCCACTGTCTCAGAGGTTGGGTGCACCCCTCATGGTCCTGACTTCCCTGTTCATGTTCTCTCTCCTTCTGCTCCTCATTAGGACCTTGGGAGCTCAGTCCAGTGCTCCAGTGTGGGTCTCTGTCTCTATCTCCATCCATCGCTAGATGAAGGTTCTATGGCGATATGCAAGATATTCATCAGTATGGCTATAGGATAGGTTCATTTCAGGTTCCCTATCCTCAGGTGCCCCAATGAACTAACTGGGGACAATGCCCTGGGCATCTGGTAGCTATTCCAAGTTCAAGTCTCTTGCCAACCCTTAGGTGGCTCCCTTAACTAAGGTATGATATTCCCTGCTCCCCTATCCAACCTTCCTTTATCCCCAATCACCCCGATTCCCCCAGTTCCCCTCATCCTCTCCTTCACACTTTTCTCTCCCCATCAACCCTCATCCTATTCCCACCTCACCCCCAAGATTCCAATTTTTTTTCCCATCAATGTTGTCTATTTCCCATAGCTGGGAGGATATCTATATGTTTTTCCTTGGGTTTACCCTCTTGTTTAGCTTCTTTAGGATCACAAATTATAGACTCAGTGGCCCCTATCCATGGCTAGAAACCAATTATGAGTGAGTACATCCCATGATCTTCTTTTTGGGTCTGGGTTACCTCACTCAGGATCGTATTTTCTATTTCCATCCATTTGCATGCAAAATTCGAGAAGTCATTGTTTTTTACCGCAGAGTAGTACTCTAATGTGTATATATTCCACACAATCTTCATCCATTCTTCCATTGAAGGACACCTAGGATGCTTCCAGGTTCTGCCTATTACAAATAATGCTGCTATGAACATAGTTGGACAAATGCTTTTGTCATATGATAGGACATCTCTTGGGTATATTCCCAAGAGTGCTATTGCTGGGTCCAGGGGTAGGTTGATCCCAATTTTTCTGAGAAACCGCCACACTGATTTCCAAAGTGGTTGCACAAGTTTGCAGTCCCACCAGCAATGGATGAGGGTACCCCTTTCTCCACAACCTCTCCAGCAAAGGCTATCCTTGGTGTTTTTGATTTTATCCATTCTGACAGGTGTAAGATGATATCTCAAAGTTGTTTTGATTTGCATTTCTCTGATCGCTAAGGAGGTTGAGCATGACCTTAAGTATCTTTTGGACATTTGAACTTCTTCTGTTGAGAATTCTCTGTTCAGTTCAGTGCCCCATTTTTAATTGGGTTAATTATCCTTTTAAAGTCTAGTTTCTTGAGTTCTTTATATATTTTGGAGATCAGACCTTTGTCTGTTGCAGGGTTGGTGAAGATCTTCTCCCAGTCAGTAGGCTGCCTTTTTGTCTTAATGACAGTGTCCTTTGCTTTACAGAAGCTTCTCAGTTTCAGGAGGTCCCATTTATTCAATGTTGCCCTTCATGTCTGTGCTCCTGGGGTTATACATAGGAAGCGATCTCCTGTGCCCATATGTTGTAGGGTACTTCCCATTTTCTCTTCTATCAGGTTCAGTGTGTTCAGATTGATATTGAGGTCTTTGATCCATTTGGACTTGAGGTTTGTGCATGGTGATAGATATGGGTCTATTTTCATTCTTCTACAGGTTGACATCCAATTGTGCCAGTACCATTTGTTGAAGAAGATTTCTTTCTTCCATTGTATACTTTTAGCTCCTTTATCGAAAATCAGTTGTTCATAGGTTTGTGGGTTAAATCCGGGTCTTCTATACGATTCCATTGGTCGACTTCTCTGTTTTTATGCCAGTACCAAGCTGTTTTCATTACTGTAGCTCTGTAATAGAGTTTGAAGTCAGGGATGGTAATGCCTCCAGAAGTTCCTTTATTATATAAGATTGTTTTGGCTATCCTGGGTTTTTTGTTTCTCCATATAAAGTTGATTATTGTCCTTTCAAGATCTGTGAAGAATTTTGATGGGATTTTAATGGGGATTGCATTGAATCTATAAATTGCCCTTGGTAGAATTGCCATTTTTACTATGTTGATCCTCCCAATCCAAGAGAAAGGGAGATCCTTCCATTTTCTGGTATCCTCTTCAATTTCTTTCTTCAATGCCTTAAAGTTCTTGTCAAATAGATCTTTCACTTCCTTGGTTAGAGTTACCCCAAGATATTTTATGCTTTTTGTGGCTATCGTGAAAGGTGATGATTCTCTTATTTCCCTCTCTGCTTCCATATCCTTTGTGTATAAGAGGGCAACTGATTTTTTGGAGTTGATCTTGTATCCTGCCACATTACTAAAGGCGTTTATCAGCTGTAGGAGTTCTTTGGTGGAGTTTTTGGGATCGCTCATGTACACTATCATATCATCTGCAAATAATGCAAGTTTAACTTCTTCCTTTCCAATTTGAATCCCCTTTATCCCCTTATGTTGTCTTATTGCTATTGCTAAAACTTTGAGAACTATATTGAAGAGGTATGGAGAGAGTGGACAGCCTTGCCGTGTTCCTGATTTTAGTGGGATGACTTTAAGTTTCTCTCCATTTAATTTGATATTAGCTGTTGGCTTGCTGTATATAGCTTTAATTAAATTTAGGTATGACCCTTGTATCCCTAATCTCTCCAAGACTTTTATCATAAAGGGATATTGAATTTTGTCAAATGCTTTTTCAGCATCTAATGAAACGATCATATGGTTTTTTTCTTTCAGTTTATTTATATGATGGATTACATTGATAGATTTGCGTATGTTAAACCAGCCCTGCAACTCTGGGATGAAGCCTGCTTGATCATTATGGATAATTTTTCTAATGTGTTCTTGGATTCGGTTTGCCAGAATTTTGTTGAGGATGTTTGTGTCGATGTTCATGAGTGAGATTGGCCTGTAATTCTCTTTCTTGGTTGGGTCTTTGTGTGGTTTTGGAATCAGAGTTACTGTAGCTTCATAAAAGGAATTTGGCAATGACTCTTCTGTTTCTATATTGTGAAATACCTTAAGGAGTATAGGTATTAGGTCTTCTTGGAAGTTCTGGTAGAATTCCACATTGAAACCATCTGGTCCTGGACTTTTTTTGGAAGGGAGGTTTTTGATAACTGCTTCTAATTCTTCACGACTAACAGGTCATTTAGGTTGTTCACCTGGTCCTGGTTAAACTTTGGTATATGGTATTTATCTAAAAAAGTGTCCATTTCTTTTACATTTTCCAGTTTTGTGGCATACAGGCTTTTGTAGTAAGATCTAATGATTCTCTGAATTTCCTCTGTGTCTGTGATTATGTCTCCCTTTTCATTTCTGATCTTATTAATTTGCAAATTCTCTCTCTGCCGTTTGATTAGTTTGGATAGGGGTTTATCAATCTTGTTGATTTTCTCCAGGAACCAGCTTTTTGATTCATTGATTCTTTCAATTGTTTTCTGTGTTTCTATTTTGTTGATTTCAGCCCTCTGTTTGATTATTTCCAGTCTTCTACCCCTTCTAGGTGAGTCTGCTTCTTTTTTCTCTAGAGCTTTCAGGTGGGCTGTTAAGTCTACAATGTGTGCTTTCTCTGTTTTCTTTAAGTGGGCAGTTAGTGCTATGAACTTTCCTCTCAGGACTGCTTTCATAGTGTCCCATAGGTTTGAGTATGTTGTTTCTTTATTTTCATTTTCTTCAAGGAAGACTTTAATTTCTTTCTTTATTTCTTCCTTAATCCAGGTATGGTTCAGTAGTTGACTATTCAGTTTCCATGAGTTTGTAGGCTTTCTGGGGGTAGCATTGTTGCTGAATTCTAGCTTTAATCCATGGTGATCTGATAAGATACAGGTGGTTATTAATATTTTTTTGTAACTGTGGATGTTTGCTTTGTTACCGAGTATGTGGTCGATTTTTGAGAAGGTTCCATGAGCTGCAGAGAAGAAGGTATATTCTTTCCTATTTGGGTGGAATATTCTATAGATGTCTTTTAAGTCCATTTGATTCATTACCTCCATTAATTCTCTTATTTCTCTGTTAGGTTTCTGTCTAATTGACCTGTCCATTGGTGAGAGAGGAGTATTAAAGTCTCCTACTATTAATGTGTGGGGTTTGATGGCTGCCTTGAGTTTTAACAATGTTTCTTTTACATAAGTGGGTGCTTTTATATTAGGGGCATAGATATTCAGGATTGAGACTTCATCCTGCTGAATTGTTCCTGTTATGAGTAGAAAATGTCCCTCTCCATCTCTTCTGATTGATTTAAGTTTGAAGTCAACTTTGTTAGAAATTAGTATGGCCACACCTGCTTGTTTCTTAGGTCCATTTCCTTGATACGCCTTATCCCAACCCTTTACTCTGAGTAGGTGCCTGTCTTTGTGGTTGAGGTGTGTTTCTTGTAAACAGCAGAATGTTGGATCCTGTTTTCGTATCCAATCTCTTAGTCTGTGCCTTTTTATAGGTGAGTTGAGTCCATTGACATTAAGTGATATTAATGACCAGTGGTTGTTAACTCCGGTCACTTTTTTAGTAGTAGATTTTGTGTGTTTCCCTTCTTTGAGTTGCGCTGGTAAAGGGTCTCTAGATGTCTGAGTTATTGTGGTCATTGTTGGACTCCTTGATTAGTGATTTTCCTTCTATTACTTTCTGTAAGGCTGGATTCGTAGCTACGTATTGTTTAAATTTGTTTTTATCCTGGAAAATTTTGTTTTCTCCATTTATAGTGAACGAAAGCTTGGCTGGGTATAGTAGTCTGGGCTTGCATCCATGGTCTCTTAGTTTCTGCAGTACATCTATCCAGGACCTTCTGGCTTTCATGGTTTCCATAGAGAAGTCAGGTGTAAGTCTGATAGGTTTACCTTTATAAGTAACTTGGCCTTTTTCCTTTGCTGCTCTTAGTATTCTTTCTTTATTCTGTATGCTTTGTATTTTGATTATTATATGGCGAGAGGATTTTTTTTTTGATCCAGCCTATTCGGTGTTCTGTATGCTTCTTGAACCTTCATAGGTATATCTTTCTTTAGGTTGGGAAAGTTTTCTTCTATAATTTTATTAAATATATTTTCTGGACCGTTGAGCTGTGCTTCTTCTCATTCTTCTATTCCTATTATTCTTAGGTTGGTCTTTTTATTGTGTCCCATATTTCCTGAATGTTTTGTGATGAGAATTTGTTGGCCTTGCTGTTTTCTTTGATCAGCGTGTTTATTTTCTCTATGGTATCTTCAGAGTCTGAGATTCTTCCTTCTATCTCTTGTATTCTGTTGGTTTTGCTTGCTTCTGTAGTCTCTATTCGTTTACCTAGATTTTCCCTGTCCAGCTGGCCTTCTGTTTGTGTTTTCTTCTTTGCTTCCATTTCAGTTTTTAAGTCTTGAACTGTTTCCATTATCTGTTTGATTGTTTTTCCTTGGTTTCCTAGGGTATCATTCACTGATTTACTCAATTCTTCAAACTTTCTGTCATACTTTTCATCCATTTCTATAAGGGCATTTTTTACATGCTGTTTAAGGGCGTCAATCACTTTCATAAAGTCAATTTTATCTACTTCTTCATGATTAAGGTGTTCATGTCCTCCTGTTGTGAGGTCGCTGGGTTCTGGTGGTTTCATATAGTTTTTCAGATTGTTGGGTGAATTCTTCCATTGGCGCCTGCCCATCTCTTTCTCCGAATGCTCTTCTATGGATCTTCTTTTACCTGATCAGGTCTCCTTGCCTACTGATGTACCTTACCAGTGATGGCTACTCTGCAGTGATAGCTCTCCTGGTGCTCCAGTGATGTCTCTCCTGGTACCAATATCAGATCTCCGTGCCCAAAGACGGCTCTCCTGGTACCCAGATTAGCTCTCCCACTGATGGCTCTCCTGGTGCATTTCTGATTTTCTTAACCTACCTAATAAACTTGGTGACGACTATCATTACAGGTCCACATTTTGTTAACTTTTTTTGTCTAAGCTTTTACGTGTATTGTGCATGCCTGATGCCCAAAGACGTCCCAAGGTGTCTGATCCTCTGGAACTGAGGTTGCAGACCAATTGTGAGCTACCATGTGGGTTCCAGGAATCAATCCCTGGTACTCTGCAAGAGTAGCTAGTTCTAAAAAGGTTTCACTGTGTGGTCCTGGCTCTCCTAGAGCGCAGAGACTCACCTGCCTGTCTTCTGAGTGCCAGGATTACAGGTCTGGCCCACTGTGCTACCTTATTATTTATTATTGCTACTATTAATTCAGAAGATGGGATCTGATGTACATTTGTTACAGATGAGTAATGGAGGTGAGTGAGGTGGACTGAACAGTGGGAGATGGATGTACATAAAGAATCACAATGCTGTAGAGAGTGTGTTTGTCCCTTCTCCATCAGGTCCAGATTGAAGACAGCCCCAGTAAATGTTACTGATGGTCCCCTCTCACTCTTCTGAAGTGCTAGGGTTATCCCATCACTGAATTGCACTGGCTCAGCTGTATTTATGGGGTAAATAGTGTGTGTGTTTTCAGGTATCTGGGACCAGTTGCTTATCAGCTCTACGCCTCGTTCCAGGATGACCTCTCCTCTTAGAGTTCAGATGCAAGGAGCCCTTGTAAGTACTGCCTTCCCATTTACGGGGGGTGCTCCCCCACTTTAGGCTAATTAATCCCTTGTTTGATGGGACAGACTGTCTTCATGGCTCATGTCAAACCGTAGAGTCAAATACATCAATCTTAGCCTGTGTAAGACATTGTCTAAGGAGTAGGATTTCTCATAGTAACCCCTGCCTGCAGTTTTTTTTTAAATGCATTTTTCCTTCTTTTTGAAACCGAAAATAATGTTGCTGCCTTAGTGAGATGGGCTCCACACCGGTGGCTTGTGGGGAAAGTCAGTTCCCAGGGTGACGAGCTGCTTGGTCCCTGTGCTGTTTAGTATCAAAAAGAAAAATTGACGAATCTGGGCGTGTTCTAAATAGAAAGGGTTCAGACCGCAGAAGGGATTGTGCCCTTAAATACTGAAAAGGTAAATATGAAAGAAATGACTCAATTGGTTACATGCAGCCATTTACCCAAGTTGGTGTATTCTGAACAATGTGGCCTGTGACTCAGTGAAGCTCATCCTCACTAAAATCAGGCCATTCGTTACACATAGGTTTTGGTTTGTGCCTGTACCAAGGTGTGTTGCCGTTTGTTCTATAGGAACTGGGTACTAGAGAGCAGCCCAGGATAATTGGGCCCCTGCCATTTAAAGTACCATGGTGGTCATATTTTATTCAAAGAAACCAAGCTCCATTCTAAAGATTTGCAACTGACAGCATTTGACATTCTGTAAGGGGACACTGATTTTTTGCTCTTGCTGTAAAGAGGTTTAGTTTTAATGGATCTCTGTGTGCTTTATCACTCTGTTGCTGTATGTTATGAATTCATGTAAATCTCATCTTCAAATTGTAATGGTACCAGCAGCTTAAAGAATGACTGGTTCTCCAGTAAGTTTGCTTTCAGTGTGGTGGTGACTTGGGTATCTGCTCTGACTCGACAGTCTTGATTGTTTTATCAGGGCTAGCAAGTGGCAGAGGCATAAAAGAGGTACAGCATTTTTTTTATTCTTTTTTAATTAAAATTTCCAACTGCTCCCCGTTTCCCATTTCCCTCCACCTCCTCCCACATATTGCCCCCTCCCCCCACTCCCCTCCCCCATCCCCACTCCTCTTCTCCTCCCCCCAGTCCATTCCCCCTCCCTCTCGATACTGAAGAGCAGTCCAAATTCCCTGCCCTACAGGAAGACCAAGGTCCTCCCACTTCCATCCAGGCCCAGGAAGGTGAGCATCCAAACAGGCTAAGCTCCCACAAAGCCAGTTCATGTATTAGGATCGAAACCTAGTGCCATTGTCCTTGGCTTCTCATCAGCCTTCATTGTCCGCCATGTTCAGAGAGTCCAGTTTCAACCCATGCTTATTCAGTCCCAGTCCAGCTGGCCTTGGAGAGCTCCCAATAGATCAGTTCCACTGTCACAGTGGGTGGGTGCACGCCTCGTGGTCCTGATTTCCTTGCTCATGTTCTCCCTCCTTCTGCTCCTCATTTGGACCTTAAGAGCTCAGACTGTTGCTCCAAATTGGGTCTCTGTCTCTCTCAGAGTACAGCATTTTTATAAGTATGAGGATGAGGCATCCCTCTAGGAGCCTTCCTGAGTGTAGGACCATGCCCCTGCTACCTGCAGGACATGGTAACAGCTTTCCCTTAATCCGGCCGTTTGACATACTGTGTGTTGATGCTTACAACATTGCCTCCTCTGAGTAAGGGTTTCTGGGTGATCCCCATGGCAACTGCTGCTCCACAGTAAACACAGGTTAGAGTACCAGTCCTGGAGCCTGTTTCCCACCCTCCAACTCTCAGTGCCTCCATGCTCCTTCTTCCTCCATCACCCCTGAACCTTAGAAAGGGGTGTCATGATCATTTCCCCCTGAAAACTGAGTACTTGGGCTGCTGTTCTAAAATAAGAGGAGAGATTACAGCCATGGAGGCTTACTCCTAAAGTGATACAGGCTGTCATAAGGGTGTACAATCCTGTGGTAGTGATCTGAGCCAGTGGTCAAAAGTATATTTTATGTCTGTGTAAGTATCACAGTTTCATTGGATTTTCTGGTACCAAGTGATTGCATACAGATCTTGAGTACAGCTGCGCATATACCTAGAGCCAGTCTGTAACCTCTTTTTCAAATTACTTGTGTAAGTCAGTCTGTCTTTCTTTCCCTCCTTCCTTCCTTCTTTCTTTTTTGGTTGTTATTATTGTTGTTATTTATTTATGTTTTTGTTCTTACATCCCAACCAATGTTGCCTCCCTCTCTTCTCCTCCCAGTTCCTATGCCAATATCCTTTCCTTCTCTCTCCACCCCCCAAGAAATCCCATCCAATTCCAATCCTTCCTCCTAATATTTTCTCCCCCCCCCGCTTTTTCCCTTCTGTTTCCAAACCCACCAACCCCAGCCGACTAGGGAAATTTATTCTATTTCCCCTCCCAATGGAGGTCGTTGTGTCTACCCCTTAAGCCCTCCTTGCTACTTACTCTCTGTAGGTCTGTGGACCTTATCATGATTATCTTCTCTTTTAATGTTTGTTAACTCATTTACTAGGACAACATCATCAGGACCTCATATTTCAAGCTATTTAGAATTCAGTCTTCTGAACCCAGAAGTTCGGGACATAAACATTTTCTTTCTTTAATAATATTTCTGGAATTAGAATATAATCATGTCATTTCTCCCCTGCCTTCCCTCTAAATGCCCCCATGTCCCTCCTTGAGCACTTTCATTTTCATGGCCTATCTTCCCTTCATTGCTGACGCATGTATGTATTTACACACATAAAATTATACAGCTATAGCCTTCTCAGTCTATAGAATGTTTTTCATCTGTGGATGTTTTCCGGGCTGCCCCTTTGGTTTTGGATGACCACTTAGTGCTTCCCTGGGAAAAGGATTCCTCCCACTCTGGGCATTGTAGCTCAGTGCCGACATATTTTGGAGACACCTTCTTTCAATGGGTGTGGGAGGCACATGAAGCTGTTAGAGAGTTCTGCTTACTACTCATTTTAGCAGGAAACAACTGAAAATTAATGAGTTTTTCTGTTAACACATCTATTAGAAGGTTGAGGTAATTAACCAAAAGAAGTAAAATAAAGTCTATATCAGTTTTCATTTTCTGTTTGTTTTCTTTTGTATTCCTGGAAAGAACACTCCACAATAACATGTGAGCAGAGTTCTTTTCAAAATAACACTGCTTAAGAATGAACAGCCAACACACCAGAAATATAATTCTGACTTAGCCAAGGACAGGAAAACGGAATCTTCAAGACAAGCTTAAATGGTCTGGAAAGAAATTAAGACCAGAAAAACATGTACAAATTATCAATTAAAACTATGCAGGTGCTTTTGGAACCAATAAATTCACCTTATTATTTACATGAAACGTTCCCACTGTCAAACAGGGGCTTGCATTGCATCATAGGATTAGATGTTCACTAACACTCTTTAGGAAGGTGAAAGAAAAATTAAATGTGACTTTATTATTCAGAAGAGAAAAGAGGTTGTGCAACTAAAATAAAACACGTTTTTACAATGCGATTCATTTTGTGGGTGTGTGCTTCATAGGATGACTAAAGTATTGAAGTGAATTTTTATTGTAAAGCTTACTATTTTTCTTGGGACTCATTAAAATGGAAAGGAATCCATCATGAGAAAGGAGATATTAGAATATTCAGAATGGTTTTCCTGGTGATTGAGAACTGTAAACCCGACAACAGCAAAAACAAAATTAAATAGCTGAGAAAATTCCGAGTGACCAGTTTCACATGGCTAAATATTCTCTCCTGAATGTTTGCCTAAAGATGCTGATGTGTGTGCTGGTGTGTGTCTGAAATGGATGGGAGATGGAGAATATGTCAGTTGTGGGTCACACTGGAAGTTCAGTTTTTAACATACAGAAACACTGCTGTTCTGTTTATGCTTGAGTCTCCTTAGAAAAGAATTTGTACTGTTAAGTCTAAAAAAATGAAATAAAAATATATTTATTAATTTATTATTTTTATTTTAATTGAGCTATATATTTTCTCTGCTCCCCTCCCTTTCTCTCCCCTCCAATTATACCCTCTCCCATGGACCTCATGCTCCCAGTTTACCCACGAGATACTGTCTTATTCTACTTCCCATAGATCCATGTATGTCTCTCTTAGGGTCCTCTGTTGTCTGGGATTGTGAATTACTTTTTTTTTTGCTTTATGTCTAAAACCAACATATGCATGAGTACATATATCTGTCTTTATGGATCTGGGTTACCTCACTCAATACGATTTTTTAAAACATTTTTTTTTGATTTTCATACTTATATTTATGCTAAATGTAAACAACAACTTAAAATGTATCCAATTATTTCCTTTATCACTGCTTTTAAGTCTTACCTTTTATCACGCCTTTCTGCCTAAAAGAATCCTGTGACTGCACTAGAATACACAGATGCACTTTTAATATCTTAAAATTCTGATTTTTAAAATTCTTTTTTTATTATGATTCTTTTTTTGTTAATTAATTAATTTATTTAATTATTAAAGATTTCTGCCTCTTCCCCGCCACCACCTCCCATTCCCCCCCACCCCGAATCAAGTCTTCCTCCCTCCTCAGCCCAAAGAGCAAGCAGGTTTCCCTGCCCTGTGGGAGCTCCAAGGACCACCCACCTCCATCTAGGTCTAGTAAGGTGAGCATCCAAACTACCTAGGCTCCCACAAAGCCATTACGTGCAATAGGATCAAGAACCCATTGCCATTGTTCTTCAGTTCTCAGTAGTCCTCATTGTCCATTATGTTCAGCGATACCGGTTTTGTCCCATGCTTTTTCAGACCCCGGGCAGCTGGCCTTGGTGAGTTCCCGATAGAACATCCCCATTGCCTCAGTGTGTGGGTGTACCCCTCGCAGTCCTGAGTTCCTTGCTCGTGCTCTCTCTCCTTCTGCTCCTCCTTTGGATCGTGAGACTTCAGTCCAGTGCTCTAATGTTGGTCTCTGTCTCTGTCTTCTTTCATCGCCTGATGAAGGTTAATATTCAGGAGGATGCTTATATGTTTTTATTGGGGTTCACCTTCTTATTTAGCTTCTCTAGAATCACGAATTATAGTCTCAATGTCCTTTATTTATGTCTAGAAACCAAATATGAGTGAGTACATCCCATGTTCCTCTTTTTGGGTCTGGCTTAACTCACTGAGGATAGTGTTTTCTATTTCAGTCCATTTGTATGCAAAATTCAAGAAGTCATTGTTTTTTACTGCTGAGTAGTACTCTAATATGTATATATTCCATACTTTCTTCATCCATTCTTCCATTGAAGGGCATCTAGGTTGTTTCCAGGTTCTGGCTATTACAAACAATGCTGCTATGAACATAGTTGAGCATATTATACTTTTGTTGTATGTTAGGGCATCTCTTGGGTATATTCCCAATAGTGGTATTGCTGGGTCGAGAGGTAGGTTGAACCCGACTTTCCTGAGAAACTGCCACACTGCTTTAAAAAGTGGTTGCACAAGTTTGCATTCGTACCAGCAATGGATGAGTGTGCCCCTTTCTCCACAACCTCTCCAGCAGAGGCTATCATTGGTGTTTTTGATTTTAGCCATTCTGACAGGTGTAAGATGGTATCTTAATGTTGTCTTGATTTGCATTTCCCTGATTGCTAAGGAAGTTGAGCACGATCTTAAGTGTCTTTTGGCCATTTGAACTTCTTCTGTTGAAAAGTCCCTGTTCAGCTCAGTGCCCCATTTTATAATTGGATTGATTAACCTTTTACGGTCTAATTTCTTGAGTTCTTTATATATTTTGGATATCAGACCTTTGTCAGTTGTGGGGTTGGTGAAGATCTTCTCCCAGTCAGTGGGTTGCCTTTCTGTCTTAGTGACAGTGTCCTTTGCTTTACAGAAGCTTCTCAGTCTCAGGAGGTCCCATTTATTCAATGATGTCCTTAGTGTTTGTGCTGCTGGGGTTATACGTAGGAAGTGGTCTCCTGTGCCCATGTGTTGTAGAGTACTTCCCACTTTCTCTTCTATCAGGTTCAGTGTGTTTGGACTGATATTGAGGTCTTTAATCCATTTGGACTTGAGTTTTGTGCATGGTGATAGATATGGATCTATTTTCATTCTTCTACAGATTGACATCCAGTTTTGCCAGCACAATTTGTTGAAGATGCTCTCTGTTTTCCATTGTATACTTTTAGCTCCTTTATCAAAAATCAGGTGTTCATAGGTTTGTGGGCTAAAGTCAGGGTCTTCTATTCTATTCCATTGGTCGACTTCTCTGTTTTTATGCCAGTACCAAGCTGTTTTCAGTACTGTAGCTCTGTAATAGAGTTTGAAGTCAGGGATGGTAATGCCTCCAGAAGTTCCCTTATTGTATAAGATTGTTTTGGCTATCCTGGGTTTTTTGTTTTTCCATATAAAGTTGATTATTGTCTTCTCCAGATCTGTGAAGAATTTTGATGGGATTTTGATGGGGATTGCGTTGAATCTATAGATTTCTTTTGGTAGAATTGCCATTTTTACTATGTTGATCCTCCCAATCCAAGAGCAAGGGAGGTCCTTCCATTTTCTGGTGTCCTCTTCAATTTCTTTCTTCAAAGACTTAAAGTTCTTGCCAAATAGATCTTTCACTTCCTTGGTCAGAGTTACCCCAAGATATTTTATGCTATTTGTGGCTATCGTGAAAGGTGATGCTTCTCTGATTTCCCTCTCTGCTTCCTTATCCTTAGTGTATAGGAAGGCAACTGATTTTTTGGAGTTGATTTTGTAACTAGCCACATTACCAAAGGTGTTTATCAGCTGTAGGAGTTCTTTGGTAGAGTTTTTGGGGTCACTTATGTATACTATCATATCATCTGCAAATAAGGAAAGCTTAACTTCTTCCTTTCCAATATGGATCCCCTTGATCCCCTTATGTTGTCTTATTGCTATTGCTAGAACTTCAAGCACTATATTGAAGAGGTATGGAGAGAGTGGACATCCTTGTCGTGTTCCTGATTTTAGTGGGATGGCTTTGAGTTTTTCTCCGTTTAATTTAATGTTAGATGTCGGCTTGCTGTAAATAGCTTTTATTATATTTAGGTATGACCCTTCTATCCCTAATCTCTCCAAGACCTTTATCATAAAGGGGTGTTGAATTTTGTCGAATGCTTTTCAGCATCTAATGAAATAATCATATGGTTTTTTCTTTCAATTTATTTATATGGTTGATTACATTGATAGATTTGTGTATGTTGAACCGGCCCTGCATCTCTGGAATGAAGCCTACTTGATCATAATGGATAATTTTTCTAATGTGTTCTTGGATTCAGTTTGCCAGTATTTTATTGAGAATTTTTGCGTCGATGTTCATGAGTGAGATAGGCCTGTAATTCTCTTTCTTGGTTGAGTCTTTGTGTGGTTTTGGTATCAGGGTAACTGTAGCTTCATAAAAGGAATTTGGCGATGACTCTTCTGTTTCTATATTGTGAAATACATTAAGGAGTATAGGTATTAGGTCTTCTTGGAAGTTCTGGTAGAATTCTGCATTGAAACCATCTCGTCCTGGGCTTTTTTTGGAAGGGAGATTTTTGATAACTGTTTCTAATTCTTCGCGACTAACAGGTCTATTTAGATCATTCACCTGGTCTTGGTTTAGGTTTGGTATATGGTACTTATCTAAAAAAGTGTCCATTTCTTTTGCATTTTCCAGTTTTGTGGCATACAGGCTTTTGTAGTAAGATCTAAAGATTCTCTGAATTTCCTCTGTGTCTGTGGTTATGTCCCCCTTTTCATTTCTGATCTTATTTATTTGCGTGTTCTCTCTCTGTCATTTAATTAGTTTGGATAGGGGTTTGTCAATCTTGTTGATTTTCTCCAAGAACCAGCTTTTTGTTTCATTGATTATTTGGACTGTTTTCTGTGTTTCTATTTTGTTGATTTCTGCCCTCAGTTTGATTATTTCCAGTCTTCTACTCCTACTGGGCGTGTCTGCTTCTTTTTTTTCTAGAGCTTTCAGGTGTGCTGTTAAGTCTCCAATGTATGCTTTCTCTGTTTTCTTTAAGTGGGCACTTAGTGCTATGAACTTTCCTCTTAGCACTGCTTTCATCGTGTCCCATAGGTTTGAGTATGTTGTCTCTTTGTTTTCATTAAATTCAAGGAAGACTTTAATTTCTTTCTTAATTTCTTCCTTGACCCAGGTGTGGTTCAGTAGTTGACTGTTCAGTTTCCATGAGTTTGTCAGCTTTCTGGGGGTAGCATTGTTGATGCCTTCTAACTTTCATCCGTGGTGATCTGATAAGACACAGGTGGACACTGATTTTTTTTGTATCTGTGGAGGTTTCCTTTGTTTCCAAGTATGTGGTCAATTTTCGAGAAGGTTCCATGAGCTGCAGAGAAGAAGGTGTATTCTTTCCTATTTGGGTGGAGTGTTCTATAGATATCTGTTAAGTCCATTTGATTCATTACCTCCAACAATTCTCTTAATTCTCTATTAGTTTTCTGTCTGATTGACCTGTCCATTGGTGAGAGAGGTGTGTTGAATTCTCCTACTACTAGTGTGTGTGATTTGATGTCTGCCTTGAGTTTTAGCAATATTTCTTTTACATAAGTGTGTGCTTTTATATTAGGGGCATAGATGTTCAGGATTGAGACTTCATCCTGCTGAATTGTTCCTGTTATGAGTATAAAGTGTCCCTCTCGATCTCTTCTGATTGATTTTAGTTTGAAGTCAGTTTTGTTAGAAATTAGTATGGCCACACCTGCTTTTTTCTTAGGACCATTTGCTTGAAAAACCTTTTCCCAACCCTTTACTCTGAGTAGATGCCTGTCTTTGTGGTTGAGATGAGTTTCTTGCAAACAGCAGACTGTTGGATCCTGTTTTCGTATCCAATCTCTTAGCCTGTGCCTTTTTATTGGTGAATTGAGACCATTAATATTAAGTGATATTAATGACCAGTGGTTGTTAACTCCGGTTATTCTTATTGCTTTTCGTAGAAGAGTTTGTGTGTCTCCCTTCTTTGAGTTGTGCTGTTGAAGGGTCGCTAGATGCCTGGTTTATTGTAGGCAGTGTTGGCAATGTTGGATTCCTTGGGTTGTGATTTTCCTTCTATTACTTTCTGTAGGGCTGGATTTGTGGCAACGTATTGTTTAAATTTGTTCTTATCCTGGAATGTCTTGTTTTCTCCATTGATAGTGAACGATAGCTTGGCTGGGTATAGTAGTTTGGGTTTGCATCCATGGTCTCTTAGTTTCTGTAGTACCTCTATCCAGGACCTTCTGGCTTTCATGGTTTCCATAGAGAAGTCAGGTGTAAGTCTGATTGGTTTATCTTTATAAGTTACTTGGCCTTTTTCCTTTGCAGCTCTTAATATTTTTTCTTTAATCTGTATATTTTGTGTTTTGATTATTATATGGCGAGGGGATGTTTTTTTTTTTTGGTCCAGTCTGTTTGGTGTTCTGTATGCTTCTTGAATATTCAAAGGAATATCTTTCTTTATGTTGGGAAAGTTTTCTTCCATAATTTTGTTAAAAATATTTTCTGGACCTTTGAGCTGTGCCTCTTCTCCTTCTATCCCTATTATTCTTAGATTTGGTCTTTTTATTGTGTCCCATATTTCCTGAATGTTTTGTGATGAGAATTTGTTGGTTTTGGTATTTTCTTTGATCAGTCCGTTTATTTTCTCTATGGTGCCTTCAGAATCTGAGATTCTTTCTTCTATCTCTTGTATTCTATTGATTATGTTTGTTTCTGTAGTCTGTGCTCATTGACCTATATTTGCCATATCCAACTGGTCCTCAGTTTGTGTTTTCTTCCTTGCTTCCATTTCAGTTTTCAATTCTTGGACTGTTTCCATTACCTGTTTGATCGTTTTTTCTTGGCTTCCCAGGGTATCATTTACGTATTTACTCATTTCTTCAAACTTTTTGTTATACTTCTCATCCATTTCTATGAGGGCGTTTTTTACATGTTGTTTAAGGGACTCTATTGCTTTCAAAAAGTCAGTTTTTTCCTCTTCTCCTGTGTTAGGGTGTTCAAGTCCTTGTGTTGTAAGATCATTGGGTTCTGGTGTTTTCATGTTGTTTTTCAGATTGTTGGGTGAATTCTTGCCTTGGTGTCTGCCCATCTCCTCTTATCGATTCTATCTAATGGGTTTGATTTAATTGTAGCGGGGCAATCTGCTCTCAGTGCGGGCTTCACTGTTTCTTGCCAGCACTATCCCGCATCCAGTGCCTACGCCGCCTGTGCCCGCCTGCCCGCCGGTGCCCCTGCCGCCCGGACTTGCCTGCCTGCCGGTGCCTCCGCCGCCCGGGCCTGCCTGCACGCCGGTGCTTCTGCTGCCTAGGCCTGCCCACCAGGCCTCCGCCGCCCGGACTTGCCTGCCTGCCGGTGCCTCCGCCACCCGGGCCTGCCTGCGCGCTGGTGCTTCCGCCGCCTAGGCCTGCCTGCCGGTGCCTCCGCCGCCTGGCCCTGCCTGCACGCCGGTGCTTCTGCCGCCTAGGCCTGCCTGCTGGTGCCTCCGCCACCTGGGCCTGCCTGCCGGTGCCTCTGCCGCCTGGGCCCGCCTGCCCGCCGGTGCCTCCGCTGCCCGGACTTGCCTGCCTGCCGGTGCCTCTGCCGCTTAGGCCTGCCTGCCGGTGTCTCCGCCGCCTGGGCCTGCCTGCGTGCCGGTGCTTCCGCCGCCTAGGCCTGCCTGCTGGTGCCTCCGCAGCCCGGGCCTGCCTGCGCACCGGTGCCTCCGCCGCCCGGACTTGCCTGCCTGCCGGTGCCTCTGCCCCCTGGGCCTGCCTGCGCGCCGGTGCTTCCGCCGCCTAGGCCTGCCTGCCGGTGCCTCCGCCACCTTTTTTAAAAATTTTAAAAGAAAAAATCCATCTTTTTTCATTATACATACCAATCCAAGTTCCCATTCCTTCTCGTCCTCCCATTCCCTCTACATATCCTCCATCCCACGTCTATCTACTCCTTAGAGAAGGTAAGGCACATTTACTTTTGGGGAAGGTCCAAGGCCCTCCCTACTATATCTAGGCTGAGCATGGTATTCATCCAAGAAAAATAGGTTCACAAAATGCAAGTATAAGCAGTAAGAATAAATCCTGGTGCCACTGCCAGTGATTCCTTAGTCTTCACCTAGACATGACAGCCACATTCAAAGGGACTAGATTGATCCTATGCTTGTTTCTTCCCAATCCAGATGGTGTTGGTGAGCTCCCATTAGCTCAGATAGACTGTTTCAGTGGATATACCCATCATGGTCTTGACCTCTTTGCTAATATTCTCATTCCTCCCACTCTTCCACTGGACTTCAGGAGCTTATTCCAGTGCTCCAATGTGGATCTCTGCCTCTGTTTTCATCAGTTCCTGGATGAAGGTTCTATGGTGATATTTAAGATATGCATCATTCTGACTACAGGACAAGTCAAGATTGGGCCTCCTCTTCTTTATTACTTAGGGTCTTAGCTGGGGTCATCCTTTTGAATTCTTGGGAATTTTTCTAGAGCCAGGTTTCTTCCTCATCTAATAATAGCTCCCTCAATCAAGAAATATCTTTCCTTGCTCTCATACCTATCTGTCTTCCATCTCTACTGTCCTATTCCCTCAATTTCTCCTTCCCCTTCACCTTCTCCCCTCCTCTTCCCCTTCCACTGTCTCTTCTTCCCCCACATCCATGTTCCCAATTTTGTCTGGCGATCTTCTCTGTATTAACTTTCCAAGTGGATCTATATATGTCTTTCTTAAGGGTCATCATAGTTCCTAACTTCTCTACAATCATAGACTATAGCTCAATATCATTTGTTTATAGCTAATATCCACTTATGAGTGAGTACATACCATATCCATCTTTTTGGGTCTAGATTATCTCATGCAGAATAGTGATTTCTAGTTACATCCATTTGCATGCAAATTTGAAGACATAATTGTTTTTTTACCACTGAGTAGTGCTCTAATGAGTAAATGTAACGTATTTTCTTTAGCCATTCTTTGGTTGAGGGCATCTAACTTTGTTCCCAAGTTCTAGCTATTACAAACAATGCTGCTATGAACACAGTTGAACACATATCTTTGTAGTATGATTGAACATCTTTTGAATATATGGCCAAGAATGGTATCACTGAATGTGAGGTAGGTTGATTCACAATTTTCTGGTAGGTTGATTTCCAAAGTGGCTGTACAAGTTTGCATTCCAACAAGCAGTGGTGGAGTGCACACCCCTTGATCCTCATCCTCTCCAGCATAAGCTATCATTGGTGTTTTTGATCTCAGCCATTCTGATAGACGTAAGATAGTATCTCAGATTTGTTTTGATTTGTAATTCCTTGATGACTAAGGATGTTTAACATTTCCTTAAGAATCTTTCAGTCATTTGAAAGTCTTCTGTTGAGAATTCTCTGTTTAGTTCTGTACCCCATTTTTAATTGTGTTATTTAGAATTTTTGATGTCTAGTTTCTTGAGTGCTTTATATATTTGGGAGATCAGTCCTTTGTCTGATGTGGGGTTGGTGAAGATCTTTTCCCATTCGGTAGGCTGCCTTTTAGTCTTATTGACCATGTCCTTTGATTTACAGAGCTTCTCAGTTTCAGGAGGTCCCATTTATTTTTTGTGACTCTCAGTGTCTGTGCTACTGGGGTTATATTTAGGAAATGGTCTCCTATGTCCATGCATTGAAGGGTACTTCCCACTTTCTCTTTTATCACATTCAATGTGGTCAGATTTATATTGAGGCCTTTAATCAATTTGGACTTGAGTTTCGTGCATGGTGCTAGATGTGGATCTATTTTTATTCTTCTACATGTTGACATCCATTTATGCCAGAATCATTTGTTGAAGATGCTTTCTTTTTTCCATTGTATAATTTTAGTTTCTTTGTAACTATGTGTGTGGATTAATATCTGGGTCTTTGATTTGATTCCATTACTAAACTGCCCTGATCTTATACCAATACCATGCTGTTTTCATTACTGTAGCTCTGTTATAAATCTTGATGTCAAGGAGAGTGATCCCTCTGGAAGTTCCTTTAATGTTCATGATTACTTTGGCTATCCTTGGTTTTTTGTTTTTCCATATGAAATTGAGTATTGTTCTTTCAAGTTCTGTGAAGCATTGTTTTGGGATTTTGATGGGGTTGGTATTGAATCTATAGAATGCTTTTTGTAGGATTGGCAAATTTATTATGTTGGTCCTATCTATCAAAGAGCACAGGAGATATTTCCATTTTCTTGTATCTTCTTCATATTCTTTCTTCAAATATTTAAAGTTTTTGTCAAATAGGTCTTTCACTTCTTTGGTTAGTGTAATCCCAAGATATTTTTTGTTATTTCTGGCTATTGTGAAGGGTGATGTTTCTCTGATTTCTTTCTCAGCTTCTTTATCATTTGTGTATAGGAAAACTATTGATGATTTTTTTTAGTTGATTTTGTATCCTGCCCCATTACTGATGTTATTTTTTAATTTTTGGTTTTGTTTTTCAAAACAGGGTTTCTCTGTGTATCTTTGGCGCCTGACCTGGAACTACCTCTTGTAGATCATGCTGACCTAGAACTCACAAAGATCTGCCTGCCTCTACTTCCTGAGTGCTGGGATTAAAGGCGTGTGCCACCACTGCCCAGCATACTGAAGATGTTTATCAGCTGTAGGAGTTCCCTGGTAGAGTTTTTCAGGTCATTTATATATACTACCATGTCATCTGCAAAGAACAAAAGCTTGACTTTTTTTTCAATTTGAATCTTCTTGCTCTCCTTTTTGTTGTTTATTGCTCTAGGCAGAACTTTACGAACTATGTGTAAGAAATAAGGAGAGAGTGGGCAGCTTGTCTTGCTCCTGATTTTAGTGGAATCTCTTTGAGTTTCTCTCCATTTAATTTGATATTGACTGTTGGCTTATTGCATATTGCTTTTATTATGTTTATATATGTTCTTGTATTCCTGATCTCTCCCAGATCTTTATAATAAAGCAGTGTGGGATTTTGTTGAATGCTTTTTCAGCATCAAATGAGATGCTCATGTGGTTTTTACTTTCAGCTTATTTATATAATTGATTACATTGATAGATTTTCATATGTTGAACCATCCCAGCATCTCTGGGATGAAGCTGACTTGATCATGGTGGATGATCTTTTTTATGTGTTATTGGATTTGGTTTACCAGTATTTTATTGAGTATTTTTGAATCTATGTTCATGAGTGAGATTGGTCTGTAATTCTCTTTTTTGTCATTGTGTGTTTTTAGTATCAGGGTTACTGTGGCCTCATAAAAAGTTTGGCAATGTTCCTTCTGTTTCTTATGTGGGGCACTTTGAGGTGTATAGGTATTAACTCTTATGAAAGTTTTGGTAGAATTCTGCAATAAAACCATTGGCTTTTTGCTGTTTTTTTGGTTAGGTTTTTGATGATAGCTTCTATTTCCTTACAGTTTAGAGGTCTATTTAATTTGTTTATATGGTCTTGATTTAACTTTGGTAAGTGATATTTACCAAGAAAATTGTCCATTTCTTTTATATTTTCCATTTCTGTAGAGTATAGGTTTTTTTATTGATTTTTATTGAGCTCTACATATTTCTCTGCTCCCCTCCCTGCTTCCACCCCTGCTTCAACCTTCCCCCAAGGTCCCTATGCTTCCAACTTAATCAGGAGATATTGTCTTTTTCTACTTCTTATATAGATGAGATCTATATAAGTCTCTATTAGTGTCCTTATTGTTGCCAGAGTTCTTTGGGGTTATTCTGTAGGCTGGTCTTCTTTGCTTTATGTTTAAAAACCACTTATGAGTACTTGTATAAATTGTCTTTCTATGTCTGGGTTACCTCACTAAGAATAATGTTTTCTAGCTCCATTCATTTTCCTGCAAAATTCAAGCTGTTGTTATTTTTTTTCTGCTGTGTAGTGCTCCATTGTGTAAATGTACTACATTTTTTATATCCATTCTTTGATCAAGGGGCATTTAGATTGTTTCCAGGTTCTAGATATGAAAAAAAAGCTGTTATGAACATAGTTGAGCACATGTCCTTATGGCACGATTGAGCATCCTTTGGATATATACCCAAAAGTGGTATTACTGGGTCTTGAGGAAGGTTATTTCCTACTTTTCTGAGAAATCACCACACTGACATCCAAAGGGGCTGCACCATCTTGCATTCCCACCAGCAATGCAGACGTGTTCCCTTTTACCCACAACATCTCCAGCATAAGTTATCATCAGTGTTTTTTTTTTTAAGATTTAATTATGTGTACAGTATTCTCAGTATTCTGTCTGCATGTATGCCTTCAGGCCAGAAGAGGGCACCAAATCTCATTACAGATGGTTGTTAGCCACCATGTGGTTTCTGGGAATTGAACTCAGGACCTTCGGAAGAGCAGGCAGTTCTCTTAACTGCTGAGCCATCTCTCCAGCCCCTCATCAGTCATTTTGATCTTGGGCGTTCTTACAAGTGTAGGATGGAATCGAATCTCAGAGTTGTTTTGATTTGCATTTTTCTGATGACTAAGGATGTTGAGCATTTCCTTAAGTGTCTTCAACCATTTTAGATTCCTCTGTTGAGAGTTCTCTGTTTAGTTCTGTGGAGTACAGGTTTTCATAGTATGACCTAATGATTCCTTGAATTTGCTCAGTGTCTCTTATTATGTCCACATTTTCATTTCTTATTTTGTTAATTTGGATGTTTTCTCCCCACCTTTTGATTAGCTTGGATAAGAGTTTACCTATCTTGTTGATTTTATCTAAGAACCAGCTCTTTGTCTCATCGATTCTTTGTATTGTTTTGTTTCTACTTTATTGATTTAAGCCCTCAATTTGATTATTTTTTGTCCTCTAATCTTCCTTGGTGTGTCTTCTTTTTATTCTAGAGCTTTCAGGTGTGTTGTTGAGTAACTGGTGTTGTGTCTTCATTTTTTTGAATTCTAGGAAGTCTTTAATTTGTTTATTTTTTCCTTGACCCAGGAGTGGTTCAATAGTTCACTGTTCAATTTACATGAGATTGTAGGCTTTCTAAGCATAGTGTTGTTAAATTCTAACTTTATTTTATTTTTTTTCCAAGACAGGGTTTCTCTGTGGCTTTGGAGCCTGTCCTGGAACTAGCTCTTGTAGACCAGACTGGTCTCGAACTCACAGAGATCCGCCTGCCTCTGCCTCCCGAGTGATCTGATAAGATTCAGGGGGTTACTCCTATTCTTCTTCTTTTTTAATCTGTGGAGGTTTGCTTTGTTACCGAGTATGTGGTCAATTGTAGAGACGGTTCCATGGCGTGCTGAGAAGACAGTATAGTCTTTGTGTTTGGGTGGAATGTTCTATAGACGTCTGTTAAGTTCATTTTAATCATGACATCTGTTATTTTCACTTATTTATCTGTTAAGGTTCTGTCTGTTTGACCTGTTAAAATGTTCATTTGTTTTGCAATCACAGGTTACTGCATTTTATTGGTAAATTAACAGAGGTAAAATCTTGAGATGGCTGTTTACCTCACATTTACAAGAGAGAGGAGAGAGAGAGAGAAAGAGAGAGAGAGAGAGAGAGAGACTCATAATGCCTGTTTACTTAGTACTCTGTGAGCCCTCTGAAATCTTACATGGTTTTATTCTAAACCCAGGCTATGTTCATAGTCTATGAGAGGAAAATAAAATGAAAACAGGAATTGTGTTGGTATCTTGATGGGGATTTTATTGAATATAAATTGCTTTTGGTTAAATGGCCAGTGAAGTCTATAGTGAATTCAAGACTAGAAGTCTTGTGACACTTGAGACAGGGTTGAAACATTGCAATGCTTAGAAACATGACATTGTGCAGCTGGCTGAGAAATAAATTTATACTGTTATCTAGACTGTTGTAAAAAGTCTATTCACAGGACTAGCTATGTGGTTTTCAGTTCAATTGTGGAATAGACAGTATTGTGACTTAATAATTGATAGCATCGCAGAATGGTTTTGCACCTCAGTTCCTTGCACTATGAGAAAGGAAATGGTTCATGGCAGAACATTTAATAACTCATGGTGTGAATATGCATACCTGTCACCTTTAACCGAGGTACTGTACTTTGAATTTTCTAACCACTGCTTATGGTCTAGAACAGTAAAAGTCACTCAAATAAAAATATTGTGGTAATATACTAGAAAATATTAACAAAACATCAGTTACTTTAAAAGTATCTGTTATGCTTGGGTGTGCTGGTGCCCACCTGTAATCCTAGCAATTGGGAGGCAGAGGCAGGCAGATCTGTGTGAGTTTGAGGCCAGCCAGTACCACAAAGCAAGTTGTGCTTATCAGTGTCAATATTTGAAATTTCTGTGGATTCTTTTATACAAACAATATTATTTTATAAAATCACTAGTATTACTTTAATCATTCCTTACTTGACAGGAAAGTATGGAATCTTTGCTGTGTAAACCTTTGAATAAATATAATAAATGGTGTCATAATCAAACCAATTCCCACATTAAATTACACATAAGCCTTAAGATAGTTAAGTCTATTACTAAATGATCAATTCTATACAAACAAACATTATAGTTGTAAAATAGATTCAATGAACAGTTTTAATTGTGTCTTTCTTTCTTTCTTTCCTTCCTTCCTTCCTTCCTTCCTTCCTTCCTTCCTTCCTTCCTTCTTTCTTTTATGGGTTTTTCGAGACGTAGTTTCTCTGGAACTAGCTCTTCTAGACCAGGTTGGCCTCGAACTCACAGAGATGTACCTACTTCTGCCTCTCGATTGCTGGGATTAAGGGTGTGTGCCACTGCCAATCAGCTTAATTGCAGTTTCATTTGCTGTCATTCTAGAACAACACTCACATGTGGACTTAAATGGGATTCTAAAGGCCTTGTTGAACTTTATTGAAAAAAGGCATGGATCACTTCCTTAGGAGTACATTTGGATAAAGCGCATTGCCCCATGCTATAGCAGGAAAGCACAAAGTGTGAGTATACACATTAAAATGCTAATTAAGACAAAATTTAAGCACAGAATACTTGTAACTGTTGTATTTTACACCAGATGGGAGTTCATTGTTTAAATCCCTTAGGGATAAAAGTATTTTATTCAACTCCTTTTGTCAAAGAGCAAGCAAAAGGGACATTTCATTGGAAGTAGCAATGGGTGAAGGATAAATGTCTCAGATTTATGGTAATTTTTGGATGAATGCAGGGGACATGAACATAACAGTCCAGAGTTGCCTCCCTAACTTCTCTTCTGAAGGTTCAAAACATTTAACCTTTGGATGAGCCAGTACATTCCATTTCATTCCAAATCAGCCCCAAGTGGGGGGCAGAATTGGTGTCATGTACTCATTTTTCTAATTATCCTTTTGGGTCTCAAGTGTACAGTTTCACAAAAACTTAAATCTTAGATATTTGTACAGATTATTTGTATTATTATGTTAGGATGGCCAGTGTTTTGCTCCTATTCTGCTCACTGTGTGTTTTACTGTACTGAAATATTTTCTAAAGGACTTGCCATCTTATGTATTTCCTCAGTAGTCACAGTATACTGCGTTATACCTATTATTTATGGTGTTTTTTTTTTTTTTTTTTTTTTTTTTTTTTTTTTTCTTTTATTTATTTTTTTATTCTTTTTTAATTAAAATTTCCACCTGCTCCCCGTTTCCCATTTCCCTCCCCTCCTCCCAAATATTGCCCCCTCCCCCCACTCCCCTCCCCCTATCCCCACTCCTCTTCTCCTCCCCCCACACCATTCCCCCTCCCTCTCGATACTGAAGAGCAGTCCAAATTCTCTGCCCTGCGGGAAGACGAAGGTCTTCTATCTACGTCCAGGAAGGTGAGCTTCTAAACAGGCTAAGCTCCCACAAAGCCAGTTCATGTATTAGGATTGAAACCTAGTGCCATTGTCCTTGGCTTCTCATCAGTCTTCATTGACCGCCATGCTCAGAGAGTCCGGAATCAACCCATGCTTATTCAGTCCCAGACCAGCTGGCCTTGGTGGGCTCCTAATAAATCAGTTCCACTGTCACAGTGGATGGGTGCATCCCTCGTGGTCCTGATTTTTTGCTCTTGTTCTCCCTCCTTCTGCTCCTCATTTGGACCTTAAGAGCTCAGACCGTTGCTCCAAATTGAGAATCTGTCTCTACCTCGATCCATCGCCAGATGAAGGTTCTAAGGTGATATGCAAGAAATTCATCAGTATAGGATAGGGTCATTTCAGGTTCCCTCTCCTTAGTTGCCCAAGGTACCAGCTGGGGACATATTCCTGGACACCTGCGAACCCCTCTAGAGTCAAGTCTCTTGCCAGCCCTAAGATGGCTCCCTTAGATAGGATATATACTTCGCTGCTCCCGTATCCATCCTTCCTATATCCCAACCATCCCAATCCCCCGAGCTCCTCCCATCCTCCCCTTCTCATATTTCTCATCCCATTTCCCCTTTGCCCCATGCCACCTCACCCGCAAGTTCCCAGTTTTTGCCCTGCAATCTTGTCTACTTCCCCCTCTCCATGCGGATGACTATATGATTTTCTTTGGGTTCACTTTCTTATTTAACTTCTATAGGATCACACATTATATGCTTAATGTCTTTTATTTATGGCTAGAAACCGATTATGAGTGAGTACATCCCATGTTCCTCTTTTTGGGTCTGGGATACCTCACTCAGGATAGTGTTTTCTATTTCCATCCATTTGCACGCAAAATTCGAGAAGTCATTGTTTTTTACTGCTGAGTAGTACTCTAATATGTATATATTCCACACTTTCTTTATCCATTCCTCCATTGAAGGGCATCTAGGTTGTTTCCAGGTTTTGGCTATTACAAACAATGCTGCTATGAACATAGTTGAACAGATACTTTTGTCATTTGATGTGGCATCTCTTGGGTATATTCCCAATAGTGGTATTACTGGATCTTGGGGTAGGTTGATCCCAAATTTCCTGAGAAATCGCCACACTGATTTCCAAAGTGGTTGCACAAGTTTGCATTCCCACCAGCAATGAATGAGTGTGCCTCGTTCTCCACAACCTCTCCAGCAAAGGCTATCATTGGTGTTCTTGATTTTAGCCATTCTGACAGGTGTAAGATGGTATCTCAAAGTTGTTTTAATTTGCATTTCCCTTATCGCTAAGGAGGTTGAGCATGACCTTAGGTGTCTTTTGGCCATTTGAATTTCTTCTGTTGAGAATTCTCTGTTCAGATCAGTGCCCCATTTTTTTATTGGGTTCATTAGCATTTTAAAGTTTAGTTTCTTGAGTTCTTTATATATTTTGGTGATCAGACCTTTGTCTGTTGCAGGGTTGGTGAAGATCTTCTCCCAGTCAGTGGGTTGCCTTTTTGTCTTAGTGACAGTGTCCTTTGCTTTACAGAAGCTACTCAGTTTCAGGAGGTCCCATTTATTCAATGTTGCCCTTAATGTCTGTGCTGCTGGGGATAAACGTAGGAAGTGATCTCCTGTACCCATATGTTGTAGAGTACTTCCAACTTTTTCTTCTATCAGGTTCAGTGTGTTCAGACTAATATTGAGGTCTTTAATCCATTTGGACTTGAGTTTTGTGCATGGTGATAGATATGGATCTATTTTCATTCTTCTACACGTTGACAACCAGTTCTGCCAGCACCATTTGTTGAAGATGCTCTCTTTTTTCCATTGAATACTTTTAGCTCCTTTATCAAAAATTAGGTGTTCATAAGTTTGTGGGTTGAAATCAGGGTCTTCTACTCGGTTCCATTGATCAACTTCTCTGTTTTTATACCAATACCAAGCTGTTTTCAATACTGAGGCTCTGTAATAGAGTTTGAGGTCAGGGATGGTAATGCCTCCAGACGATCCTTTATTATATAAGATTGTTTTGGCTATCCTGGGTTTTTTGTTTCTCCATATAAAGTTGATTATTGTCCTCTCAAGATCTGTGAAGAATTTTGATGGGATTTTAATGGGGATTGCATTGAATCTATAAATTGCCCTTGGTAGAATTGCCATTTTTACTATGTTGATCCTCCCTATCCAGGAGCAAGGGAGATCCTTCCATTTTCTGGTATCCTCCTCAATTTCTTTCTTCATTGACTTAAAGTTCTTGTCAAATAGATCCTTTACTTCCTTGGTTAGGGTTACCCCAAGATATTTTATGCTATTTGTGGCTATCGTGAAGGGTGATGCTTCTCTGATTTCCATCTCTGCTTCCTTATCCTTTGTGTATAGGAGGGCAACTGATTTTTTGGAATTGATCTTGTATCCTGCAACGCTACTAAAGGTGTTTATCAGCTGAAGGAGTTCTTTGCTGGAGTTTTTGGGGTCGCTTATGTACACTATCATATCGTCTGCAAATAATGAAAGTTTAACTTCTTCCTTTCCGATTTGAATCCCTTTGATCCCCTTATGTTGTCTTATTGCTATTGCTAGAATTTCAAGCACTATATTAAAGAGGTATGGAGAGAGTGGACAACCTTGTCGTGTTCCTGATTTTAGTGGAATAGCTTTGAGTTTCTCTCCATTTAATTTGATGTTAGCTGACGGCTTGCTATAAATTGCTTTTATTATATTTAGGAACGACCCTTGTATTCCTAATCTCTCTAAGACCTTTATCATAAAGGGATGTTGAATTTTGTCAAATGCTTTTTCCGCATCTAATGAAATGATCATATGGTTTTTTTCTTTCAGATTATTTATATGATGGATTACATTGATAGATTTTCGTATGTTGAACCAGCCCTGCATCTCTGGGATGAAGCCTACTTGATCATAATGGATAATTTTTCTAATGTGTTCTTGGATTCGGTTTGCCAGTATTTTATTGAGTATTTTTGCGTCGATGTTCATGAGTGAGATTGGCCTGTAGTTCTCTTTCTTGGTTGTGTCTTTGTGTGGTTTTGGTATCAGAGTAACTTCAGCTTCATAAAAGGAATTTGGCAATGACTTCTCTGTTTCAATATTGTGAAATACATTAAGGAGTATAGGTATTAGGTCTTCTTGGAAGTTCTGGTAGAATTCTGCATTAAAGCCGTCTGGACCTGGGCTTTTTTTGGTGGGAAGGTTTTTTATAACAACTTCTAATTCTTCGCGACTAACAGGTCTATTTAGATTGTTCACCTGGTCCTGGTTTAACTTTGGTATATGGTACTTATCTAAAAAAGTGTCCATTTCTTTTACATTTTCCAATTTTGTGGCATACAGGTTTTTGTAGTAAGATCTAATGATTCTCTGAATTTCGTCTGTGTCTGTGGTTATGTCTCCCTTTTCGTTTCTGATTTTGTTAATTTGCGTATTCTCTCTCCGCCGTTTGATTAGTTTGGATAGGGGTTTATCAATCTTATTGATTTTCTCCAAGAACCAGCTTTTTGTTTCATTGATTCTTTGGATTGTTTTCTGTGTTTCTATTTTGTTGATTTCAGCCCTCAATTTGATTATTTCCAGTCTTCTACTTCTCCTAGGTGAGTCTGCTTCTTTTCTTTCTAAAGCTTTAAGGTGGGCTATTAGGTCTCCAATGTGTGCTTTCTCCGTTTTCTTTATGTGGGCACTTAATGCTATGAACTTTCCTCTTAGCACTGCTTTCATAGTGTCCCATAGGTTTGAGTATGTTGAGTCTTCGTTTTCATTGAATTCAAGAAAGACTTTAATTTCTTTCTTTATTTCTTCCTTGATCCAGGTGTGGTTCAGTAGTTGACTGTCCAATTTCCATGAGTTCATAGGCTTTCTGGGGATAGCATTGTTGTTGAATTCTAACTTTAATCCATGGTGATCTGATAAGACACAGGTGGTTACCGATATTTTTTTGTAACTGTGTAAGTTTGCTTTGTTACCGAGTATGTGGTCTATTTTCGAGAAGGTTCCATGAGCTGCAGAGAAGAAGGTATATTCTTTCTTATTTGAGTGGAATGTTCTATAGATGTCTGTTAAGTCCATTTGATTCATTACCTCCCTTAATCCTCTTATTTCTCTGTTAGGTTTCTGTCTGATTGACCTGTCCATTGGTGAGAGAGGAGTGTTGAAATCTCCTACTATTAGTGTGTGTGGTTTGATGACTGCCTTGAGTTTTAGTAACGTTTCTTTTACATAAGTGGGTGCTTTTATATTAGGGGCATAGATATTCAGGATTGAGACTTCATCCTGGTGAATTGTTCCTGTTATGAGTAAAAAATGTCCATCTCCATCTCTTTTGATTGATTTTAGTTTGAAGTCAACTTTCTTAGAAATTAGTATGGCCACACCTGCTTGTTTCTTAGGTCCATTTGCTTGATAAACCTTTTCCCAGCCCTTTACTTTGAGTAGATGTCTGTCTTTGTGGTTGAGGTGTGTTTCTTGTAAGCAACAGAATGTTGGATCCTGTTTTCGTATCCAATCTCTTAGCCTGTGCCTCTTTATAGGTGAGTTGAGTCCATTGGTATTAAGTGATATTAATGACCAGTGGTTGTTAACTCCGGTCATTTTTCCTTTCTTTCTTTCTTTCCTTCTTTTGGTAGTAGAGTTTGTGTGTTTCCCTTCTTCAAGTTGTGCTGGTGAAGGGTCATTAGATGTCTGAGTTATTGTGGGCATTGTTGGACTCCTTGGTTTGTGATTTTCCTTCAATTACTTTCTGAAGGGCTGGATTTGTGGCTACGTATTGTTTAAATTTGTTTTTATCCTGGAAAATTTTGTTTTCTCCATTTATAGTGAATGAAAGCTTGGCTGGGTATAGTAGTCTGGGCTTGCATCCATGGTCTCGTAGTTTCTGCAGTATATCTATCCAGGACCTTCTGGCTTTCATGGTTTCCATAGAGAAATCAGGTGTAAGTCTGATAGGTTTACCTTTATAGGTAACTTGACCTTTTTCCTTTGCAGCTCTTAATATTCTTTCTTTATTCTGTATGTTTTGTGTTTTGATTATTATATGACGAGGAGATGTTTTTTTTTGATCCAGTCGATTTGGTGTTCTGTATGCTTCTTGGACCTTCAAAGGAATATCTTTCTTAAGGTTGGGAAAGTTTTCTTCTATAATTTTATTAAATATATTTTCTGGACCATTGAGCTGTAGATCTTCTCCTTCTTCTATCCCTATTATTCTTAGGTTTGGTCTTTTTATTGTGTCCCAGATTTCCTGAATGTTTTGTGATGAGAATTTGTTGGTTATGCTGTTTTCTTTGATGAGAGTGTTTATTTTCTCTATGGTATCTTCAGTGTCTGAGATTCTTTCTTCTATCTCTTGTAATCTGTTGGTGGTACTTGTCTCTGTAGTTCCTGTTCGTTTATTCAAATTTTCCATCTCCATCCTTCCCTCGGTTTGTGTTTTCTTTATTACTTCCACTTCATTCTTCAAGTCTTGAACCGTTTCCCTTACCTGTTTGATTACTTTTTCTTGTTTCTCTTGGTTTTCTTGGGTATCTTTGAGAGATTTATTCATTTCCTCTACCTTTTTGTTTGTAATCTCTAATTGGTTGTGGCAGTTTTTCACCTCCTGTTTAAGGTCCTCTATTATTTTCATAAAATTCACTTTTGAGTCGAATTCTTCTAATTCTTCTGGATTAGGGTGTACACTTCTCATTTCGGTATTCCTGGATCCTGGTGATGTCACGTTGCCTTTCAAGTTGTTGGGGGAATTCTTGCATTGGCGCCTGCCCATCTTTTCCTTCAAATGGAGCCAGGAGAGGCCTGATGTCTTGGACCAGTCTTTGCTGTGACTAACTCTCTAGGTGTATCTCCTCAGTGTAGGGGCAGGAACCGTTCCCTTCCAGATGAACTCCCGTCCCGATGAAACTTCTCGGCACCTACACAGGAACTCCTGGATGCCACAATGAGCCAGGGACAAAGGGAAGTAGGGTGCAGGCAGAGCAGGTCCAGGAGATCACAGCAGAGACTGCAGCCCCAGCAGCAGGGGCCCGCTTTCCCTGGCGGGGACCTTGAGGCCTGCCCTCTAGTCAGGCACTCACTGCTCTGGGTTGGTAGCCTTAGTGAAAGGGCAGGAAACTGTTCCACAGCTAAGGACCTTGCAGACAAGGCAGGCTTGGGGGTGGGGGTGGGGGGCGGGTGTGTAGGAAAGAAAGCCTTGCAGCAGGAGCTGGGGGGGGGCGTTTGTGCTCTCTACCGGGACAGTGCGCCCCAGGATAGCACACACTCACCCATCCAGATGGGACTTCTCAGCACCTATGCAGGGATTCCTGGTGGCCCCAATGAGCCCGGGACCAAGGGAAATAGGGGGCAGGGAGAGCAGGTCCAGGAGATCACAAGCAGAGACTGCAACCCCAGCAGCAGGGGCCTGCTTCCCCTGGTGGGGACCTTGAGGCCTGCCCTCTAGTCAGGCACTCACTGGTCTGGGCTGGTAGCCTTAGTGAAAGGGCAGGAAACTGTTCCACAGCTAAGGACCTTGCAGACAAGGCAGGCTTGGGGGTGGGGGTGGGGGCGGGTGTGTAGGAGAGAAAGCCCTGCAGCAGGAGCTGGGGGAGGGGCGTTTGTGCTCTCTACCGGGACCGTCCGCCCCAGGATAGCACACACTCACCCGTCCCGATGAAACTTCTCGGCACCTACACAGGAACTCCTGGATGCCCCAATGAGCCAGGGACAAAGGGAAGTAGGGTGCAGGCAGAGCAGGTCCAGGAGATCACAGCAGAGACTGCAGCCCCAGCAGCGGGGGCCCGCTTTCCCTGGCGGGGACCTTGAGGCCTGCCCTCTAGTCAGGCCCTCACTGCTCTGGGTTGGTAGCCTTAGTGAAAGGGCAGGAAACTGTTCCACAGCTAAGGACCTTGCAGACAAGGCAGGCTTGGGGGTGGGGGTGGGGGGCGGGTGTGTAGGAAAGAAAGCCTTGCAGCAGGAGCTGGGGGGGGGGGGCGTTTGTGCTCTCTACCGGGACAGTGCGCCCCAGGATAGCACACACTCACCCATCCAGATGGGACTTCTCAGCACCTATGCAGGGATTCCTGGTGGCCCCAATGAGCCCGGGACCAAGGGAAATAGGGGGCAGGGAGAGCAGGTCCAGGAGATCACAAGCAGAGACTGCAACCCCAGCAGCAGGGGCCCGCTTCCCCTGGTGGGGACCTTGAGGCCTGCCCTCTAGTCAGGCACTCACTGGTCTGGGCTGGTAGCCTTAGTGAAAGGGCAGGAAACTGTTCCACAGCTAAGGACCTTGCAGACAAGGCAGGCTTGGGGGTGGGGGTGGGGGCGGGTGTGTAGGAGAGAAAGCCCTGCAGCAGGAGCTGGGGGAGGGGCGTTTGTGCTCTCTACCGGGACCGTCCGCCCCAGGATAGCACACACTCACCCGTCCTGATGAAACTACTTGGCACCTACACAGGAACTCCTGGATGCCCCAATGAGCCAGGGACAAAGGGAAGTAGGGCGCAGGCAGAGCAGGTCCAGGAGATCACAGCAGAGACTGCAGCCCCAGCAGCGGGGGCCCGCTTTCCCTGGCGGGGACCTTGAGGCCTGCCCTCTAGTCAGGCCCTCACTGCTCTGGGTTGGTAGCCTTAGTGAAAGGGCAGGAAACTGTTCCACAGCTAAGGACCTTGCAGACAAGGCAGGCTTCTGGTGTTTTTTTTTGCCTTTGCACATGTATATACTTATGTATATGAGGCTCTTGAAGCTCAGAGGGACACATTGTAGGCACTGGAACTGGAGATATTTATGGTGATGAACCAGTGTGGACATGCTGCTAATTTCTGCCCTGGTCTTCTGTGAGACCAAAATGTGCTCTTAACTGCTAAATCACCTTCAGTTTCTGTCACTGTATTTTTCAAACCACTTATTTTGATTTAACATTTATAATGACTGGGTTTCAATAAGTGATTATTAATATCTCCAGATGTCAAATCATGATTTGTCTCAGCACAACTCGTCTACTTTGTAAGTCTTTGATTTTCTAAACAAAGCTGATTTTATACTACTTTAATCGTTCTGCATCTTACATAGCTGTGTTCTCTTAGCAAGCCAAATGTCTTATTCAAATATCAAATATTTTTTCAATAGAAAACTTTTAGAAACAGGGCATTAGAGTAGCAAGTATGCTAATGAGTAGCTATGTATATATAAATTTTTAAAACTCTCCCTTCAGTTTTAATAAAGAATAAGCTTCATAGTATGAATTTAGTTCATTTGTTGGAATCTGTAGTTGAGCATTTTTTCCACTTCAATATTCAAGCTTAGTTTCCGCACATATGATTCTACGAGGATAAGAGTTAGGGTTCATCTCAAAATCATGGAGTAGGTTATATATGAAATTAATTTTTAATTATTCTCTAATATTTATGCTTAATTCAATTCTATTTATAAAACTCAGCACTGTTATTAATATTAGTCCCTATCATTAACTAGCTGGATACTTCTGGGAGCATTCAAGAAATTTTGCTTTAATATAACTATAGCATCAAAGCATGCATTTCAAATTATGATAGAAACAAACATGTGGATTTGAAAATGTAATGAAAACAAACAGTAATATGAATGCTTTATTTATAAGACCACTAGATGGATATCTGATTAAAACATTATCCCAGCTACACCAGCCATAGAAAATAAAATTTTCTGGTAAACACCTAACAACTAAGACAGAACTAAAGCAGCACTAAGTTAGCTGGAACAACTCTCACCCAGCAGTTAGACTGTGGTTGCCAGTGAGACACATTCTCCATTCCCTCTGAAATCCGTAATCTTTCATTATTTTCACAGAAACACAAAAGTCCATTCCCTGTAGCATGTTCATGGCTGACCACATGCCATTGGTTATAACCTACTTGGAAACTCATCCCTTCTAAACACGGCTTCACACTCCCCCGCAGCCATGATTCGCCACAGCTCTTCAGCTAGAGTCTGTGCCCTGTGAGATTTCTGCCATCCAAAGTAAGGTATGTCAACTGATGTTGTCTTTATGCAGATCTTATTCAGACAACCATATTGTTGACATTTTAAGGGGCTACATTATTGCCTTGCCTAGACGATCCTATATGGCAGCAGGCGTTCTTTCACGCTGGTTCTTGCTGTTTATTTTCCTCACAAGTGCACTTTTTTTCTAAGTCTTCTGTGCAAGGGCTGAAGCTGTTTGTGCTGAGCATGCAGTAGTTACTTATGATTTCATTTTGAACACTGTGGATCTCTGGAAATATATCTGTCTACTGCCAAAAGAAGCTTCTCTCATGATGGATGACAGCTGCACTTAGCCGTGTGTATGATTGTGTGTCTAAGATAAGTACTTAGAATACAGTTAGAAATGACATGAGCTTAGACGAAGCACAGTAATAGGATGTGTTCCAGGGTGTAGGGCCTCTCCAGTTATGGATATTGGACAGGCTCAGTGTACTAGGCATGATTTTTCTCGTTTTCAATGAGACAGATGTTGGTTACCATCAAGATTAAAACCCAGTCTACTCAATGGGTAAGACTGCAGGAGGCCTGTTGTTTTCTGAAGGGAGATGAAGGATGAGTTGATCTGGTGGTGGGCGATGAGTGGGACTTGGAGGAGTAAAGGGAGGTGAAACTGCTCAGGTTGCCAGGTATGAGAGGAGAAAATATATGTGTGTGTGTTTCATTCAAAATCAGTAAACACTAGTCTGAACACAGGGAAAGCGATAACCATTTACTTTTCACATGCTGGTTTGCATGAAACATTCTGACATGTAGTATGAGGGCAAGCGACCATTTTTACTATGTTAATCGCACTGATCCAATAGCACGGGAGATCTTTCCACCTTCTGATGTGCTCTTCAAGGTTTTTCTTTAGAGAGTTGTGGTTTTTGTCATACAAGTCTTTCACTTGTATTACCCCAAATATTCTATATTGCTGTGGCTAGGGTCAAGGGTGTTATTTTCCTCATTTCCTGCTAAGTCCAGTTGTTATTTGCATATAGAAGGATATTGAGTTTATTTTTAGATAATCTTACATCCATTAGTTTTTCTGAATGCGTTCATCAGCTGTAGTAGTTCTCTGGTAAAATTTCTTGTGTTGCTTATACATTCTGTCCTATCATCTGCAAATAATGATATTTTGACTTCTTCCTTTCCAATTTGTTTCTCCTTTATCTCTTTCAGTTGTCTTGACTCTCCTGCATTACTTTAAGTAATATACTGATGCATATGGAAAGAATGGATAGCATTGTCTTGTTCCTGATTTTTGTGGAATCACTTTGAGTATCTCTCCATTTAATTTTATGTGGTTTATAGTTTTGCTGTAAATTGTTTCTATTATGATGAGCTATGTTCCTTGTATCCCTACTCTCCCCAGGACTTTTCTCATAAAGCAGAGCAGGGATTTATTTATTTATTTATTTATTTTTTTAGAGATTTTTTTTGACCCAAATGAGGTCAAGCGATATTTTTTATAGTTATTTATGTGGTGTATTACATTTATTAATTTTCATACTTTGAGCAACTGTCTCTGTGTCTCTAGGATGAAGCTTTTTTCAGGTCATCATGGATGAGGTTTTTGATGTGTTTTGAATATGTTTTTAGTGTTCTTGTATCTATCATGAGAGGAATTGCTCTGTAATTACTTTGTTCATTTGTGGTATACTTGGCTATCAGGGTGACTGTGACTTCATAAAATAAATTTTGCAGTGTTCCTTCTGTTATTATTTTGTGGAATATTTTAGAGGAGTATTGACATTGCCTTTTCTTTAAAATCGTAAAGAATTCTGCCATGAAACCAGGTAGCCCTGGGCATTTATTATATGTTGAGAAAGACTTAATGACTGCTTCAATTTCCACAGTGATTATATGTCTATTTAAAATGTTTTTCTGATCTTAATTTAAGTTTATCAATTGAACATACTAAGAATAGTATCCATTCATTTTTTTATTTTCTAATTTTGTGGAGTATTTGTTTTGAAAGTGTGATCTAAGTAATCTTTGAATTTCCTTTGTGTTTGTTATTATGTCCCCTTTTGTGTTTCTGATTTTATTAATTTAGATGACCTCCCTGTATTTTATTTAGTTTGGGTAAATATTTGTCTATCTAGTTGATTTTTCCAAAGAACCTATTATTTGCTTCACTGATTCTTTGTATTGTTGTCTTGGATTATTTGTGATTTGAATCTCCCCTCAGACTGGTTATTCCATCCTGGGTCCCTTTCTCCTGGGTGTGCTTGAAGAAGTTTTAGAGATTTCAGGTCTGCTTTTAAGTTGCTAGGAGATTCCTCCATTTTTTTTATAAGCACTTACTGCGATTAAATTTTCTATTAACACCAATTTCATTGTGGGCTGAAAGCTTGGGTATATTGTATATTCATTTTCATTAAATTCTAAAAGTCCTTAATTTCTTTCTGCTGATCCTTTAAAAACAATAACAGCGAGACCTTTTCTGGGACCACCACAGGGGAAAATGAGGCACCCAGGTGATCTTGCATAGTTCTCTGTCCACTCTGTGCCCTCCCCTCCCCAGCACTTGGCTTCAGCCCTCCCTATGCACTAGGTCCCATTCAGCTCCTTCACTGTTATCTTTCAGCTCCCAGTTTCTGCCATTTGCTGCCTTCGCCCCACTCCCGACCCCTGCAGGTCCCTCAACCAGGGTTCATATTTCCACTACTGTTTTGTAAGTAAGGGGCTCCAAATGTCTGTGAACAGCTTCTTCATCTACTGGGGACTGCTCACTTGTCTAGGTGTCCAGGAAGCTGCTGACTTCGAGGAGCAAGGGTTCCAGAGGTGAGCAGTCGTGGAGAGAGGACTGGGCTGGGGATGCCACAGGGTGGCCAGGCAGGGGATGTTTGAAAGCCCAGGACTCTGAAGGTGTCTGGGATGATGCTAAGCCTGGACGCTGAGAGTGTGGAGGATCCTGAAATATCCTGGATGCTGATGGTGTCTGGGATGCAGCAAAGCCCAGGACTCTGATGATATAGGAAATGCAGTAAACCTGGGAAGATAACTCTGTCAGGGATTGGAGAATGCTGCAAAGCCCAAGACACTCATGGTGTCTGGAATGTTGTGAAGCCCAAGACCATGAAGGTGTCGAAGATTCTGCAAAGCTCAGGATGCTGACTGTATTGTCGGTGCTGCAATACCCTGGACACTGTCAACTGCAGAGATGCTACAAAGATCAGGTCAGTGATTGTGTCAGCGTTTGGGGATGCTACGAAGCCCTGGATTCTGATGGTGTTAGGACTGAGGAGAAGCTGGGATGCTGACAGTGTCAGGGATGCTGTAGAACCATGAATGCTGATGGTGATGCTTCAAAGATGAAAATATTGCAAAGCCCTGGATGCTGATGAAGTCGAGGATGCTGTGAAGCCTCCAACACTGACTGTGTCACAGACAGGATGCTGTGAAGCTCAGGATGCTGACAGTGTCTGGGATGTTGGAAAGCCCAAAATGCTGATGATTTGGGGCATGCTGTGAATCCTGGGATGGTGACTGTTCCTGAGATGCTGTGAAACTGGGGATGCTGATGGCGTCCACAATGCAATGAATCCCATAACCCTGATGGTTTCAAACATACTGCAAAGGACAGGATGGGCATTTTGTCAGGGATGCTGCGATGCCCTGGATGCTGAGGGTTCAAGGATGCTAAGATGCCCTGGATGTTGACAGTGTTGGGAATGCAGAGAAGCCAGAAATGTGTGAAGCCCTGGAAGGTGACTGTGTCGGGGATTGGAGATACTGAGAAGCCAGGATGGTATCATTGTTGGGGATGTTGCAAAGCCCTGGATGCTGAAGGTGTCAAGGATGCTGTGATGCTCTGGATGCTGTGAAAGCCTGCATGCTGATGATGTCAGGGATGCTGTGAAACACAGGACAGTGAATATGTCTGAGATGCCGCAAAACCCTGGACTCTGATGGGATTGGGGATGATGCAAAGACAGGGACGCTATGAATGAAGCTCTGGTTGCTGATGATGTTGGCCATGCTTAGAAGCCTGGGACGGTGATGGTGCTGGAGATGCTGCGAAGCCCAGGGTGCTGATGATGTCAGGAATGCCCCCCAAAGGCTGGTAAGGTGACCGCGTAAGGGGACCAGTGAGGCTGGAAAGTCCAGGATGTTGACCGTGTTGGGGATGCAAATAAGCGCAGTATGGAGATGGTGTTGGTGATGCTGTAAAGTCCAGAATGCTGCAAAGTCAGGGATGCAGACAATGTTGGGGATCAGGGATGCTGTGAAGCCCAAGACACAGATGGTGTCTGGGTGCTGTGAAATCCAGAGAGGTGACTGTGTCAGGGATCTGGGATGCTGGGAAATGTTAGGAGTGTAATGGTGTGGGGATGCTGCAAAGCACTGGACACTAACATTGGTGGGGATGCTATGAAGGCCTGGACACTAACAGTATCATGGATGCTGAAAAGCCATGGATGCTCCAAAGCCCAGGACAGTGACATTGTCAGGGAATCTGCTGGGCTTGCGATGGAGACAATGTAGAGGATGTTTTAAAGCCCAGGATGCTGCAAAGCCTGGGACACAGATATTGTTGGGGATCACGGATGCTGTGAAGACCTGGACCCTGACAGTGCTGGTGATGCTACAGAGCCAAGAATGTTATGAAGCCCTGGACTCTGATGGTGACTTGTTCTGTGAAGCCTGCGATTCTAACACTGTTGGGAATGCTGCAAAGCCATCGACACTGATAGTGTCGGGGATGCTATGAAGCCAGGGATGCTGTGAAAGCCTGCATGCTGATGATGCCAGGGATGCTGCGAAGCCCAGGACAGTGAATGTGTCTGAGATGCTGCAAAGCCCAGGACACTGAAGGTGTCGGGCATGCTGCTAAGTCTGGGATGGTGACTGTGTTGGGGATAGGAGATGCTGTGAAACTTTGGACATTGATGTTGTTGGGGATGCTGCCAAGCAGGAAATGCTGATGGTGTTGGGGATGCTGCGAATCCCTGGACACTGACTGTCAGTGATTGTGGCTGTTTTGAAGCCAAGGATGCTGAAGGTGTTGGGGATCAGGGATGCTGTAAAGCCCTGGACGCTGAAGGTGTCAGGAATGCTCTGAAGCTCAGAACAGTGAAGTTGTTGGAGATGCTGCAGAGTCCTGGATGATGGTGGAATCGTTAATGCTGCAAATCCAGGGATGCTGTGAAGGTCTGGACTCTGAAGAAGATGGGGATTGTTTGAAGCCCATGACGGTGATGGCATTAGGAATGCTGCAAAGAAAGAGATGCTGAAAGCCTGGGACACTGATGATGTCACAGATGCCTCAAAGACTGGAATGGTGATGTTGTTGGGGATGGGGATGCTGAAAAGCCAAGGACACTGACTTTTGGGGATCAGGGATGCTGGGAAGCCCTGAATTTAATGATGTCTGTAGTGGTAGGGCCAGTTTGTTTCGCCCAGCTCTCCGGCTAGCTTAGCCCTGAAATTGTATTCATTAAAACACTGCTTGGCCCTTTAGTTCTAACTTCTTATTGGCTAACTCTTATATTACTTTAACTCATTCCTATTAATCTGTATATCACCACGTAGCTGTGGCTCACCGGGTATATTCCCAGCATTTGTCTTCTGTGGCTCCATGGCCTCTTCTTAACTCTGTCTCCTTTCTCCCATAATGCCATTTAGTTTTCCCCACCTACCTAAATTCTGCCCTATCAACAGGCCAAGACAGTTTCTTTATTCATTAATCAATGAAAACAACACATAGAAGGACCTCCCACAGAGGTAGAGATGCTGCAAATCATAGGAGTCTGATGGTGTCAAAGAGGATGTGAATCATGGGACTGTGACAATTTCCGAGATGCTGCAGAGGCTGGGACTGTGCCTATGTTGCTGATCGAGGATTCAGCAAAGCCAAGGACGGTGAAAGTGTTGAAGATGCTAAAAAAAATCCATGGAAGCTGATGGGGTCAGGGATGCTCTGAAGCCAGGGATGCTCTGAAGAAGCCCTGGATACTGATGGTGTCTTTGATGCTGCAGAGGCAGTTTTCTGGGAAGACTAGGACTCTGACAGTGTCAGAGATGCTGCGAATCCTGGGACTGAGATATTTGCTGAGATGCTTCATAGCCTGTGACTGTGACCATTCATGAGGGTGGGGTGTTAAAGTCTGTCGCTATTTGTGTATGGGATTTGATAAGTGATTTAAGATTTTGGAATGTTTCTTTTGCAAATGTGGGTGCTCTTGTATTTGGAGTATAGATGCTCAGAATTGAAAGTTCATCTTGATGTATTTGTCCTGTGATGAATATGGAATGCCCTTCTCCATCTCTTTTGATTAATTTTAGTTTGAAGTCTATTTTGCTAGATATTAGGATAGTTACACCTGCTTGTTTCTTAGGTCCATTTAATTGAAAACTCTTTTCCCAACCCTTTACTTTGAGGTAATGTGTCTATGAAGTTGAGGTGTGTTTTTTGTATACAGCAGAAGGATGGCTCCTATTTTCATATCCATTCTTTAGCCTGTGTCGTTTTTAGATGAGTTGAGTCCATTGATATTAAGGTATGTTAATGACCAGTGATTGTTTTTTACTTTTTATTTTTATTATTACTTAAACAAATAACAAGCCCAATTTCCACTCCCTCCCTTTCTCCCAGTCCCCTCCCTCTCCCTCCACAGACCCTCCCACCCCACCCCTCCAACCCTAAGGGAGTTCCATGCACCCTGCTCTGTGGAAAGTCCAAAGTCTTCCCTACTACATCTTGGTTGAGAAAGGTTTACATCCAAAGAGAATAGGATGGGATAAAACCGGACTCGCTGAACATAGCGGACAATGAGGACTACTGAGAACTCAAGAACAATGGCAATGGGTTTTTGATCCTACTGCACGTACTGGCTTTGTGGGAGCCTAGACAGTTTGGATGCTCACCTTACTAGACCTGGATGGAGGTGGGTGGTCCTTGGACTTCCCACAGGGCAGGGAACCCTGATTGCTCTTAGGGCTGACGAGGGAGGGGGACTTGACCGGGGGAGGGGGAGGGAAATGGGAGGCGGTGGCGGGGAGGAGGCAGAAATCTTTAATAAATAAATAAATAAATTTTAAAAAACAAAGAGAATGGGATCCCATGAATCAATCCAGTATCTGCAGTAGAGACACATCCCAGTGTCACTATCAGTGGCCCCTCATCTGCCCCAGCTGTCAACCCCCTTCAGAGGGGCTGGGTTGTTCCCATGCTCATTCGCTTCCAGTCCAGTTGGAGTTGGTGAGCTACCATTAGCTCAGGCAAAGTGTCTCAGTGGATGACTCCCTTATGGTCTTGAATTCCTTGCTCATATTCTCTCTCCTTCCACTCTTCAACTGGATCTTGGGAGCTCAGTCCAGTGCTCTGATGTGGGTCATTGCCTAGTTCCCATCTGTTTTTGGACAAAGGTTCTATGGTGATATTTAAGATCATCATCACTCTGAATACAGGATAAGGTTAGTTCAGACACCCTCTTCTCTATTGATGAGGGTCTTAACTGGGGTCTTAAGTGGGTTCTTGGGCATTTTTCTACAGCCAGGTTTTTTGCTAAATCTATAATGGCTCCCTAAATCAAGATATCACTTTCCCTGCTCTCATATCTGTCCTTCCTTTATCTCGACTATTCCATTTCCTCAAGTTCTCCTCAACACCCCTTCTCCCCTTCCTTCTACCCTTTGCTCCCCTGCTCCCAAATTTTTGTCTGATTCCAATTTACAGGTGCGTCTATATATGACTTTTTTTGGTTAACCTTATTACTTGGTTTCTCTAGGATCCTGAACTATAGGCTTGTTGCCCTTTGTTTGTGACTAGTATCCATTATGAGTGAGTACATACCATATTTGGTATATTTTTGGGTCTGGATTGCCTCACTCAGGATAATGTTTTCTAATTTCTCCATTTGCATGCAAAATTCAAGGTGTCATTATTTTTACTGCTGAGTAGTACTCTAATGTGTAGATGTGCCACACTTTATTTATCCATTCTTCAGTTGAGAGGCATCTAGGTTGTTTCCAGGTTCTGACTATTACAAATAATGCTGCTAAGAACATAGTTGAACAGATGCTCTTATAGTATGATTGAGCATCTTTTGAGTATATTCCAAAGAGTGGTATTGCTGGTTCCTGAGGCAGGTTGATTCCCAGTTTTCTGAGAAACCATCACACTGATTTCCAAAGTTGTTGCACCACTTTGCATTCCCACCAGCAATGGATGAGTGTTCCCCTTGCTCCACAACCTCTCCAGCATAAGTTATCATTACTGTTTTTGATCTTAGTTATTCTGACAGGTGTAAGATGGAATCTAAAAGTTGTTTTGATTAGCATTTCCCTGATATCTAAGGAAGAAGAACATGTCCTCAAGTATCTTTTGGCTATTTGGGATTCTTCTGTTGAGAATTCTCTGTTTAGTTAAGTACACCACTTTTTATTTGGATTATTTAGAATTTTAATGTCTAATTTCTTGAGTTCTTTGTATATTTTTGAAAATAAGTTCTTTGTCTGATGTGGGGTTGGTGAAGATTTTTTTCCCATTCAGTAGACTGCCTTTTTGTCTTAATTGACTGTGTCTTTTGCTTTACAGAAGCGTCTCAGTTTCAGGAAGCCCCATTTATTTATTGATGCTCTTATTGTCTGTGCTACTGGGGTTATATTTAGGAAGTGGTCTCCTGTGCCCATGCATTGAAGGTTACTATCCCACTTTCCCCTCTATCAGGTTCAGTGTGGTCGGATTTATATTGAAGTCTTTAATCCATTTGTACTTGAGTTTTGTGCATGGTGACAGATAATGGATACATTTTCATGCTTCTACAGGTTGACATCCCACTTATGCCAGCACCATTTATTGAATATGCTTTCATTTTTCCACTGTATCTTTTTTGCTTCTTTGTCAAAAATCAGGTGTTCATAGGTGTGTGAATTCATATCCGGGTTTTCAATTCTATTCCATTGGTCAGTGTCTCTGTTTTTATGCCAATACCAATCTGTTTTCATTACTGTAGCTCTGTAATAGAGCTTGATGTCAGGGATGATAATGCCTCCAGCAGTTCCTTTATTGTACAGGATTGTTTTGGTTATCCTGGGTTTCTTGTTTTTTTCATATGAAGTTGAGTATTGTTCTTTCAAGGTCTGTGAAGAACTGTGTTGGGATTTTGATGGGGATTGCATTGAATCTATAGATTGCCTTTGGTAAGATTGCCTTTTTTCTATGTTGATCCTTCCTATCTAAGAGCATGGGAGATCTTTCCATTTTCTGGTACTTTCTTCAATTTCTTTCTTCAGTGACATAAAGTTCTTATCAAATAGGTCTTTCATGTCCTTTGTTAGTGTTAACCCCAAGATATTTTATGTGATTTGTGGCTACTGTGAAAGGTGATGCTTCTCTGATTTCCCTCTCAGCTTCTTTATCCTTTGTGCATAGGAGGGTATTGGTGTTTTTGAGTTTATTTTGTATCCTGCCACTTAAATGAAAGTATTTATCGGCTGTAGGAGTTTTCTGGTAGAATTTCTGGGGTCACTTATAACACTATCATATCATCTGCAAATAATGAAAGTTTAACTTCTTCCTTTCCAATTTGAATCCCATTCATCTTTTTATGTTGTCTTATTGCTATTGTTAAAACTTCAAGAACTATGTTGAAGAGATATGGAGAGAGTGGACTGCCTTGTCTTGTTCCTGATTTTAGTGGAATTGCTTTGAGTTTTTCTCCATTTAATTTTATGTTGGCTCTCAGCTTGCTTTTATTATATTTAGATATGATCCTTTTGTACGTATTCTCTCCAGTACCTTTATCATGAAAGGGTGTTGAATTTTGTCAAATGCTTTTTCTGCATCCAATGAAATGATCATATATTTTTTTCTTGCAGTTTATTTATATTACATTGATTGATTTTCGTATGTTGAACCAGCCCTGCATCTCTGGGATGAAACCTACTTGGTCATAATGGATGATTTTTTTTTTTTGATGTGTTCTTGGATTCGATTTGCCAGAATTTTATTGAGAATTTTTGCATCCATGTTCATGAGTGAGATTGGTCTGTAATACTCTTTCTTGGCTGAGTCTTTGTATGGTTTTGGTATCGGGGTAACTGTAGCTTTGTAAAAAGAGTTTGGAAATGAGCCCTCTGTTTCTATCATGTGGAACACTTTGAGGAGTATAAGTATTAGCTCTTCTTGAAAGTTCTAGTAGAATTCAGCACAAACACCAAAGGGCCCTGGGCTTTTTTTTGTTGTTGGGAGTTTTTTTTTTTTAATTTTATTTTTTATTATTTATTTCTTTTATTATTTATTTATTTATTGGAGTTTTTTTTACTTTTTTATTTTATTCTTTTTTAATTAAAATTACCGCCTCCTCCCCATTTCCCATTTCCTTCCCCCTCTCACATATTGCCTCTCCCCCCACTCCATTCCCCCTCCCTCTCAATAATGAAGAGCAATCCAGATTCCCTGCCCTGCGGGAAGACCAAGGTCCTTCCACTTCTATCTAGGTCCAGGAAGGTGAGCATCCAAACAGGCTAAGCTCCCACAAAGCCAGTTCATGTATTAGGATCGAAACCTAGTGCCATTGTCCTTGGCTTCTCATCAGCCTTCATTGTCCGCCATGTTCAGAGAGTCCGGTTTCAACCAATGCTTATTCAGTCCTAGTCCAGTTGGCCTTGGTGGGCTCCCAATAGATCAGTTCCACTGTCACAGTGGGTGGGTGCACTCCTCGTGGTCCTGACTTCCTTGCTCATGTTCTCTCTCCTTCTGCTCCTCATTTGGACCTTAAGAGCTCAGACCGTTGCTTCAAATTGGGTCTCTGTCTCTATCTCGTTGAAGGTTCTAAGGTGATATGCAAGATATTCATCAGTATAGGATAGGGTCATTTCAGGTTCCCTTTCCTCAGTTGCCCAAGGTACCAGCTGGGGACATCTCCCTGGACACTTGCAAGCCCCTCTAGAGTCAAGTCTCTTGCCAACCCTAAGATGGCTCCCTTAATTAGGATATATACTTCCCTGCTCCCATATCTAACCTTCCTATATCCCAACCATCCCATTTCCCCAAGCTCACCCCATCCTCCCCTTCTCATGTTTCTCACCTCATTTCCCCTTAGCCCCATGCCACTTCACCCACAAGTTCTCAGTTTTTTCCCGGCAATCTTGTCTACTTCGCCTATCCAGGCAGATGACTATACATTTTTCTTTGGGTTCTCTTTCTTATTTAGCCTCTCTAGGATCACAAACTATATGCTCAATGTCCTTTATTTATGGCTAGAAACCAATTATGAGTGAGTACTTCCCATGTTCATCTTTTTGGGTCTGGGATACTTCACTCAGGATAGTGTTTTCTATTTCCATCCATTTGCATGCAAAATTAGAGAAGTCGTTGTTTTTTACCACTGAGTAGTACTCTAATATGTATATATTCCACACATTCTTCATCCATTCTTCCATTGAAGGGCATCTAGGTTGTATCCAGGTTCTGGCTAATACAAACAATGCTGCTATGAACATAGTTGAACAGATACTTTTGTCATATGACAAGGCATCTCTTGGGTATATTCCCAAGAGTGGTATTACTGAATCTTGGGGTAGGTTGATCCTGAATTTCCTGAGAAATCACCACACTGATTTCCAAAGTGGTTGCACAAGTTTGCATTCCCACCAGCAATGGATGAGTGTGCCCCTTACTCCACAACCTCTCCAGCAAAGGCGATCATTGGTGTTTTTGATTTTAGCCATTCTGCCAGGTGTAAGATGGTTTCTCAAAGTTATTTTAATTTGCATTTCCCTTATCGCTGAGGAGGTTGAGCATGACCTTAAGTGTCTTTTGGCCATTTGAATTTCCCCTGTTGAGAATTCTCTGTTCAGTTCAGTGCCCCATTTTTTAATTGGGTTAATTAGCATTTTAAAGTCTAGTTTCTTGAGTTCTTTATATATTTTGGAGATCAGACGTTTGTCTGTTGCAGGGTTGGTGAAGATCTTCTCCCAGTCAGTGGGTTGCCTTTTTGTCTTAGTGACAGTGTCCTTTACTTTACAGAAGCTTCTCAGTTTCAGGAGGTCCCATTTATTCAACGTTGTCCTTAATGTTTGTGCTGCTGGGGATAAACGTAGGAAGTGATCTCCTGTACCCATATGTTGTAGAGTACTTCCCACTTTTTCTTCTATCAGGTTCAGTGTGTTCAGACTGATATCGAGGTCTTTAATTCATTTGGACTTGAGTTTTTTTTTTATTCTTTTTTAATTAAAATTTCCAACTGCTCCCCGTTTCCCATTTCCCTCCCCCTCCTCCAACACATTGCACCCTCCCCCACTCCCCTCCCCCATCCCCACTCCTCTTCTCCTCCCCCCGGTCCATTCCCCCTCCCTCTCAATAATGAAGAGCAGTCCAAATTCCCTGCCCTACAGGAAGACCAAGGTCCTCCCACTTCCCTCCAGGCCCAGGAAGGTGAGCATCCAAACAGGCTAAGCTCCCACAAAGCCAGTTCATGTATTAGGATCGAAACCTAGTGCCATTGTCCTTGGCTTCTCATCAGCCTTCATTGTCCGCCATGTTCAGAGAGTCCAGTTTCAACCCATGCTTATTCATTCCCAGTCCAGCTGGCCTTGGAGAGCTCCCAATAGATCAGTTCCACTGTCACAGTGGGTGGGTGCACGCCTCGTGGTCCCGATTTCCTTGCTCATGTTCTCCCTCCTTCTGCTCCTCATTTGGACCTTAAGAGCTCAGACCGTTGCTCCAATTTGGGTCTCTGTCTCTCTCTCGATCTATCGCCAGATGAAAGTTCCTGTGCCATTCTCCTTGGCCTCTCGTCAGCTCTCATTGTCCGCCACATTCAGAGAGTCCGATTTTATCCCATGTTTTTTCAGTAGCAGTCCAGCTGGCCTTGGTGAGCTCCCAATAGATCGGCCCCACTGTCTCAGTGGTTGGGTGCACCCCTCATGGTCCTGACTTCCTTGTTCATGTTCTCTCTCCTTCTGCTCCTCATTATAACCTTGGGAGCTCAGTCCGGTGCTCCAGTGTGGGTCTCTGTCTCTATCTCCATCCATCACTAGATGAAGGTTCTATGGCGATATGCAAGATATTCATCAGTATGATTATAGGATAGGTTCATTTCAGGTTCCCTATCCTCAGGTGCCCCAATGAACTAACTGGGGACATTGCCCTGGGCATCTGGTAGCCATTCCAAGTTCAAGTCTCTTGCCAAACCTTAGGTGGCTCCCTTACCTAAGGTATGAGTTTCCCTGCTCCCCTATCCAACCTTCCTTTATCCCCAATCACCCCGATTCCCCCAGTTCCCCTCATCCTTTCCTTCACACTTTTCTCTCCCCATCACCCCTCATCCCCATCCCACCCCACCCCCAAGATTCCAATTTTTTGCCCATCAGTCATGTCTATTTCCCATAGCTGGGAGGATATCTATATGTTTTTCCTAGGGTTTACCCTTTTTTTAGCTTCTTTAGGATCACAAATTATAGACTCAGTGGCCCCTATCCATGGCTAGAAACCAATTATGAGTGAGTACATCCCATGTTCTTCTTTTTGGGTCTGGGTTACCTCACTCAGGATCGTATTTTCTATTTCCATCCATTTGCATGCAAAATTCGAGAAGTCATTGTTTTTTACCGCAGAGTAGTACTCTAATGTGTATATATTCCACACTTTCTTCATCCATTCTTCCATTGAAGGGCATCTAGGTTGCTTCCAGGTTCTGGCTATTACAAATAATGCTGCTATGAACATAGTTGGACAAATGCTTTTGTCATATGATAGGGCATCTCTTGCGTATATTCCCAAGAGTGGTATTGCTGGGTCCAGGGGTAAGTTGATCCCAATTTTTCTGAGAAACCGCCACACTGATTTCCAAAGTGGTTGCACAAGTTTGCAGTCCCACCAGCAATGGATGAGGGTACCCCTTTCTCCACAACCTCTCCAGCAAAGGCTATCCTTGGAGTTTTTGATTTTAGCCATTCTGACAGGTGTAAGATGATATCTCAAAGTTGTTTTGATTTGCATTTCTCTGATCGCTAAGGAGGTTGAGCATGACCTTAAGTATCTTTTGGCCATTTTAACTTCTTCTTTTGAGAATTCTCTGTTCAGTTCAGTGCCCCATTTTTTAATTGGGTTAATTATCCTTTTAAAGTCTAGTTTCTTGAGTTCTTTATATATTTTGGAGATCAGACCTTTGTCTGTTGTGGGGTTGGTGAAGATCTTCTCCCAGTCAGTAGGCTGCCTTTTTGTCTTAATGACAGTGTCCTTTGCTTTACAGAAGCTTCTCAGTTTCAGGAGGTCCCATTTATTCAATGTTGCCCTTAATGTCTGTGCTGCTGGGGTTATACATAGGAAGCGATCTCCTGTGCCCATATGTTGTAGGGTACTTCCCATTTTCTCTTCTATCAGGTTGAGTGTGTTCAGATTGATATTGAGGTCTTTGATCCATTTGGACTTGAGTTTTGTGCATGGTGATAGATATGGGTCTATTTTCATTCTTCTACAGGTTGACATCCAATTGTGCCAGCACCATTTGTTGAAGATGCTTTCTTTCTTCCATTGTATACTTTTAGCTCCTTTATCGAAAATCCGTTGTTCATAAGTTTGTGGGTTAAAATCCGGGTCTTCTATACGATTCCATTGGTCGACTTCTCTGTTTTTATGCCAGTACCACGCTGTTTTCATTACTGTAGCTCTGTAAAAGAGTTTGAAGTCAGGGATGGTAATGCCTCCAGAAGTTCCTTTATTGTATAAGATTGTTTTGGCTATCCTGGGTTTTTTGTTTCTCCATATAAAGTTGATTATTGTCCTTTCAAGATCTGTGAAGAATTTTGATGGGATTTTAATGGGGATTGCATTGAATCTATAAATTGCCCTTGGTAGAATTGCCATTTTTACTATGTTCATTCTCCTAATCCAAGAGCATGGGAGATCCTTCCATTTTCTGGTATCCTCCTCAATTTCTTTCTTCAATGCCTTAAAGTTTTTGTCAAATAGATCTTTCACTTCCTTGGTTAGAGTTACCCCAAGATATTTTATGCTGTTTGTGGCTATCGTGAAAGGTGATGATTCTCTTATTTCTCTCTCTGCTTCCATATCCTTTGTGTATAAGAGGGCGACTGATTTTTTGGAGTTGATCTTGTATCCTGCCACATTACTAAAGGCGTTTATCAGCTGTAGGAGTTCTTTGGAGGAGTTTTTGGGGTCGCTCATGTACACTATCATATCATCTGCAAATAATGCAAGTTTAACTTCTTCCTTTCCAATTTGAATCCCCTTTATCCCCTTATGTTGTCTTATTGCTATTGCTAAAACTTCGAGAACTATATTGAAGAGGTATGGAGAGAGTGGACAGCCTTGGCGTGATCCTGATTTTAGTAGGATGGCTTTAAGTTTCTCTCCATTTAATTTGATATTAGCTGTCGGCTTGCTGTATATAGCTTTAATTATATTTAGGTATGACCCTTGTATCCCTAATCTCTCCAAGACTTTTATCATAAAGGGATGTTGAATTTTGTCAAATGCTTTTTCAGCATCTAATAAAACGATCATATGGTTTTCTTCTTTCAGTTTATTTATATGATGGATTACATTGATAGATTTGCGTATGTTAAACCAGCCCTGCATCTCTGGTATGAAGCCTACTTGATCATAATGGATAATTTTTCTAATGTGTTCTTGGATTCGGTTTGCCAGAATTTTGTTGAGGATTTTTGCGTCGATGTTCATGAGTGAGATTGGCCTGTAATTCTCTTTCTTGGTTGGGTCTTTGTGTGGTTTTGTTATCAGAGTTACTGTAGCTTCATAAAAGGAATTTGGCAATGACTCTTCTGTTTCTATATTGTGAAATACATTAAGGAGAATAGGTATTAGGTCTTCTTGGAAGTTCTGGTAGAAGTCCGCATTGAAACCATCTGGTCCTGGACTTTTTTTGGAAGGGAGGTTTTTGATAACAGCTTCTAATTCTTCACGACTAACAGGTCTATTTAGGTTGTTCACCTGGTCCTGGTTTAACTTTGGTATATGGTATTTATCTAAAAAAGCGTCCATTTCTTTTACATTTTCCAGTTTTGTGGCATACAGGCTTTTGTAGTAAGATCTAATGATTCTCTGAATTTCCTCTGTGTCTGTGGTTATGTCCCCCTTTTCATTTCTGATCTTATTAATTTGCAAATTCTCTCTCTGCCGTTTGATTAGTTTGGATAGGGGTTTATCAATCTTGTTGATTTTCTCCAGGAACCAGCTTTTTGATTCATTGATTCTTTCAATTGTTTTCTGTGTTTCTATTTTGTTGATTTCAGCCCTCAGTTTGATTATTTCCAGTCTTCTACCCCTTCTAGGTGAGTCTGCTTCTTTTTTTTTCTAGAGCTTTCAGGTGGGCTGTTAAGTCTCCAATGTGTGCTTTCTCTGTTTTCTTTAAGTGGGCAGTTAGTGCTATGAACTTTCCTCTCAGGACTGCTTTCATAGTGTCCCATAGGTTTGAGTATGTTGTTTCTTTATTTTCATTGTCTTCAAGGAAGAGTTTAATTTCTTTCTTTATTTCTTCCTTAATCCAGGTATGGTTCAGTAGTTGACTATTCAGTTTCCATGAGTTTGTAGGCTTTCTGGGGGTAGCATTGTTGCTGAATTCTAGCTTTATTCCATGGTGATCTGATAAGATACAGGTGGTTATTAATATTTTTTTGTAACTGTGGATGTTTGCTTTGTTACCGAGTATGTGGTCGATTTTTGAGAAGGTTCCATGAGCTGCAGAGAAGAAGGTATATTCTTTCCTATTTGGGTGGAATATTCTATAGATGTCTGTTAAGTCCATTTGATTCATTACCTCCATTAATTCTCTTATTTCTCTGTTAGGTTTCTGTCTAATTGACCTGTCCATTGGTGAGAGAGGAGTATTAAAGTCTCCTACTATTAATGTGTGCGGTTTGATGGCTGCCTTGAGTTTTAACAATGTTTCTTTTACGTATGTGGGTGCTTTTATATTAGGGGCATAGATATTCAGGATTGAGACTTCATCCTGATGAATTGTTCCTGTTATGAGTAGAAAATGTCCCTCTCCATCTCTCCTGATTGATTTAAGTTTGAAGTCAACTTTGTTAGAAATTAGTATGGCCACCCCTGCTTGTTTCTTAGATCCATTTACTTGATAAGCCTTATCCCAACCCTTACTCTGAGTAGGTGCCTGTCTTTGTGGTTGAGGTGTGTTTCTTGTAAACAGCAGAATGTTGGATCCTGTTTTCGTATCCAATCTCTTAGTCTGTGCCTTTTTATGGGAGAGTTGAGTCCATTGACATTAAGTGATATTAATGACCAGTGGTTGTTAACTCCGGTCATTTTTTAAGTTGTAAATTTTGTGTGTTCCCCTTCTTTGTGTTGCACTGGTGAAGGGTCTCTAGTTGTCTGAGATATTGTGGTCATTGTTGGACTCCTTGGTTAGTGATTTTCCTTCTATTACTTTCTGTAAGGCTGGATTTGTGGCTAAGTATTGTTTAAATTTGTTTTTATCCTGGAAAATTTTGTTTTCTCCATTTATAGTGAACGAAAGCTTGGCTGGGTATAGTAGTCTGGGCTTGCATCCATGGTCTCTTAGTTTCTGCAGTACATCTATCCAGGACCTTCTGGCTTTCATGGTTTCCATAGAGAATCAGGTGTAAGTCTGATAGGTTTACCTTTATAAGTAACTTGGCCTTTTTCCTTTGCTGCTCTTAGTATTCTTTCTTTATTCTGTATGCTTTGTGTTTTGATTATTATATGGCGAGAGGATGTTTTTTTTTGATCCAGCCTATTAGGTGTTCTGTATGCTTCTTGAACCTTCATAGGTATATCTTTCTTTAGGTTGGGAAAGTTTTCTTCTATAATTTTATTAAATATATTTTCTGGACCATTGAGCTGCGCTTCTTCTCCTTCTTCTATTCCTATTATTCTTAGGTTTGGTCTTTTTATTGTGTCCCATATTTCCTGAATGTTTTGTGATGAGAATTTGTTGGCCTTGCTGTTTTCTTTGATCAGCGTGTTCATTTTCTCTATGGTATCTTCAGAATCTGAGATTCTTTCTTCTATCTCTTGTATTCTGTTGGTTATGCTTGCTTCTGTAGTCTCTATTCGTTTACCTAGAATTTCCCTGTCCAGCTGGCCTTCTGTTTGTGTTTTCTTCTTTGCCTCCATTTCAGTTTTTAAGTCTTGAACTGTTTCCATTATCTGTTTGATTGTTTTTCCTTGGTTTCCTAGGGTATCATTCACTGATTTACTCAATTCTTCAAACTTTCTGTTATACTTCTCATCCATTTCTATAAGGGCATTTTTTACATGTTGTTTAAGGGCGTCAATCACGTTCATAAAGTCAATTTTATCTACTTCTTCATGATTAAGGTGTTCATGTCCTCCTGTTGGGAGGTCGCTGGGTTCTGGTGGTTTCATATAGTTTTTCATTTTGTTAGGTGAATTCTTGCATTGGCGCCTGCCCATCTCTTTCTCCGAATGCTCCCCTATGGATCTTCTTTTACCGGATCAGGTCTCTTGCCTACTGATGTACCTTCCCAGTGATGGCTCTCTGCAGTGATAGCTCTCCTGGTGCTCTAGTGATGTCTCTCCTTGCTTGTTGCAGGCAGGCCAGTGAAACAAAGGAAGTCTCCTCTGCCTACTTGCCCTGAGGATTTGCCCCCAGCGCCAGACAGACTGAGCTGGATGGTGTTATGTGCCCAAAGAGGAAAGGGGACAGAAGGAAGAAGGGTTCTGCATGCAAGCTGGGTGGGACAAGAAGAGAGAGGCAGTATGCGGGGGTAGAGCCCCTGCAGGGAGCCCGGGGAGTTTAGGGAGGGGGATGAGGAACTTCAGAGTTCCCTGTCCAGGGCTGCTTCAGCCGCCGCTGGTCACAAACTCACCGCACTGCTGTCTCTCCTGGTGCCGAGATCGGATCTCTGTGCAGGTTGGGTAGTTCGTAAACAAAGCGCCTACCTTGCTTGGTGCAGGCTGGCCAGTGAAACAAAGGAAGTCTCGCCTGCCTACTTGCCCTGAGGATTTGCCCCCAGCGCCAGACAGACTGAGCTGGATGGTGTTATGTGCCCAAAGAGGAAAGGGGACAGAAGGAAGAAGGGTTCTGGATGCAAGCTGGGTGGGACAAGAAGAGAGAGGCAGTATGCGGGGGTAGAGCCCCTGCAGGGAGCCCAGGGAGTTTAGGGAGGGGGATGAGGAACTTCAGAGTTCCTTGTCCAGGGCTGCTTCCGCCACCGCTGGTCACAAACTCACCGCACTGCTGTCTCTCCTGGTGCCGAGATCAGATCTCCCTGGACTTGAGTTTTGTGCATGGTGATAGATATGGGTCTATTTTCATTCTTCTACAGGTTGACAACCAGTTCTGTCAGCACCATTTGTTGAAGATGCTTTCTTTCTTCCATTGAATACTTTTAGCTCCTTTATCAAAAATCAGGTGTTCATATGTTTGTGGGTTAGAATCAGGGTCTTCTCCTCGATTCCATTGATCGACTTCTCTGTTTTTATGCCAATACCAAGCTGTTTTCAATACTGAAGCTCTGTAATAGAGTTTGAAGTCAGGGATGGTAATGCCTCCAGAAGTTCCCTTATTGTATAAGATTGTTTTGGCTATCCTGGGTTTTTTGTTTTTCCATATAATGTTGATTATTGTCCTCTCAAGATCTGTGAAGAATTTTGATGGGACCTTGATGGGGATTGCATTGAATCAACAGATTGCCTTTGGTAGAATAGCCATTTTTACTATGTTGATCCTCCCAATCCAAAAGCATGGGAGATCCTTCCATTTTCTGGTATCCTCCTCAATTTCTTTATTCAAAGATTTACACTTCTTGTCAAATAGATCTTTCACTTCCTTGTATAGAGTTACCCCAAGATATTTTATGCTATTTCTGGCTATTGTGAAAGGTGATGCTTCTCTGATTTCCCTCTCTGCTTCCTTATCCTTTGTGTATAGAAGGGCAACTAATTTTTTGGAGTTGATCTTGTATCCTGCCACATTACTAAAGGATTTTACCAGCTGTAGGAGTTCTTTGGTGGAGTTTTTGGGGTCACTTATGTATATCATATCATCTGCAAATAACGAAAGTTTAACTTCTTCCTTTCCAAATCGAATCCCCTTGATCCCCTTATGTTGTCTTATTGCTATTGCTAAAACTTCAAGCACTATATTGAAGAGGTATGGAGAGAGTGGACAGCCTTGTCTGGTTCCTGATTTTAGTGGGATGGCTTTGAGTTTCTCTCTGTTTAATTTGATGGTAGCTCTCGGCTTGCTGTAAGTAGCTTTTATTATAACTAGGTATCCCTATCTCTCCAAGACTTTTATCATAAAAGGATGTTGAATTTTGTCAAATGCTTTTTCAGCATCTAATGAAACGATCATATGGTTTTTTTCTTTCAGTTCATTTATATGATGGATTACATTGATAGATTTTCATATGTTGAACCAGCCCTGCATCTCTGGGATGAAGCCTACTTGATCGTAATGAATAATTTTTCTAATGTGTTCTTGGATTCGGTTTGCCAGTATTTTATTGAGGATTTTTGCGTCAATGTTCATGAGTGAGATTAGCCTGTAATTCTCTTTCTTGTTTGAGTCTTTGTGTGGTTTTGGTATCACGGTAACTGTAGCTTCATAAAAAAAATTTGGCAATGACTCTTCTGTTTCTATATTGTGAAATACATTAGGAGTATAGGTATTAGGTCTTCTTGGAAGTTCTGGTAGAATTCGCCATTGAATCCATTTGGTCCTGGGATTTTTTTGGTAGGGAGTTTTTTGATAACAGCTTCTAATTCTTTGCAACTAACAGGTCTCTTTAGATTGTTTACCTGGTCCTGGTTTAACTTTGGTATATGGTACTTATCTAAAAAAGTGTCCATTTCTTTTACATTTTCCTATTTTGTGGCATACGGGCTTTTATAGTAAGATCTAATGATTCTCTGAATTTCCTCTGTGTCAATAGTTATGTCTCCCTTTTCATTTCTCTCTTGTTAATTTGTGTATTCTCTCTCCTCCGTTTGATTATTTTGGATATGGGTTTATCAATCTTTTTGATTTTCTCCAAGAACCAACATTTTGTTTCATTGATCCTTTGGATTGTTTTCTGTGTTTTTATTTTGTTGATTTCAGCCGGCAATTTGATTATTTCCAGGCTTTTACTCCTCCTAGGTGAGTCTGCTTCTTTTTTTCTGGAGCTTTCAGGTGTGCTGTTAAGTCTCCAATGTATGCCTTTTCCGTTTTCTTTAAGTGGGCACTTAGTGCTATGATCTTTCCTCTTAGCACTGCTTTCATAGTGTCCCATATGTTTGAGTATGTTGTCTCTTTATTTTCATTGAATTCAAGAAAGACTTTAACTTCTTTATTTAATTCTTCCTTGATCCAGGTGTGGTTCTGTACTTGACTTCCAGTTTCTATGAGTTTGTAGGCTTTCTGGGGGTAGCATTGTTGTTGAATTCTAACTTTAATCCATGGTGATCCGATAAGACACAGGTGGTTACTAATATTTTTTTCTAACTCTGGAAGTTTGCTTTGTTACCGAGTAAGTGGTCAATTTTCGAGAAGGTTCCATGAGCTGCAGAGAAGAAGGTATATTCTTTCCTATTTGGGTGGAATGTCCTATAGATGTCTGTTAAATCTATTTGATTCATTACTTCCATTAATCCTCTTGTTTCTCTGTTAGGTTTCTGTCTGTTTACCTGTCCATTGGAGAGAGAAGAGTGTTGAAGTCTTCTACTATTAGTGTGTGTCGTTTGATGACTGCCTTTAGTTTTAGTATTGTTTCTTTTACATAAGTGGGTGCTTTTATATTAGGGGCATAGATATTCAGGGTTGAGACTTCAACCTGTTTAATTGTTCCTGTTATGAGTAGAAAATGTCCCTCTCCATCTCTTCTGATTGATTTTAGTTTGAAGTCAACTTTGTTAGAAATTAGTATGGCCACACCTGCTTGTTTCTTGGGTCCATTTGCTTGATAAACCTTTTCCCAGCCCTTTACTCTGAGTAGATGTCTGTCTTTGTGGTTGAGGTGTGTTTCTTGTAAGCAGCAGAATGTTGGATCCTGTTTTCGTATCCAATCTCTTTTCCTGTGTTTTTTTATAGGTGAGTTGAGTCCATTGATATTAAGTGATATTAATGACCAGTGGTTGCTAACTCCGGACTTTTTTTTTTTTTTTGTAGTAGAGTTTGTGTGTTTCCCTTCTTTGAGTTGTGCTAGTTAAGGGTCAATAGATGTCTGTGTTATTCTGGGCATTGTTGGACTCCGTGGTTTGTGATTTTTCTTCTATTACTTTCTGTAAGTCTGGATTTGTGGCTATGTATTGTTTACATTTGTTTTTATCCTGCAAAATTTTGTTTTCTCCGTTTATAGTGAATGAAAGATTGGCTGGGTATAGTAGTCTGGGATTTCATCCATGGTCTCTTAGTTTCTGCAGTGCATCTATCCAAGACCTTATGGCTTTCATGGTTTCCATAGAGGAGTCAGATGTAAGTCTGATAGGTTTACCTTTATAATTAACTTGAGCTTTTTCCTTTGCAGCTTTTAATATTCTTTATCTGTATGTTTTGTGTTTTGATTATTATATGGTGAGAGGTGTTTTTTTTTTTTTGATCCAGTCTATTTGGTGTTCTATATGCTTCTTGAACCTTCAAAGGAATATCTTTCTTTAGGTTGGGAAAGTTTTCTTTTATAATTTTATTAAAAATATTTTCTGGACCATTGAGCTGTACTTCTCCTTCTTCTAACCCTATTATTTTTAGGTTTGGTCTTTTTATTGTGTCCCAGATTTCCTGAATGTTTTGTGATGGGACTTTGTCGGATTTGCTGTTTTCATTGATCAGTGTTTTTATTTTCTCTATGGTATCTTCAGTGTCTGAGATTCTTTCTTCTATCTCTTGTAATCTGTTGGTAGTACTTGCCTCTGTAGTTCCTGTTCATTTACCCGGATTTTCCATCTCCTTCCTTCCCTTGGTTTGTCTTTTCTTCATTACTTCCATTTCATTCTTCAGGTCTTGAACTGTTTCCCTTACTTGTTTGATTGCTTTTTCTTGTTTCTCTTGGTTTTCTTGGGTATCTTTGAGAGATTTATTCATTTCCTCTACCCTTTTGTTTGTAATCTCTATTTTATATGGCAGTTTTTCACCTCCTGTTTAAGGTCCTCTATTATTTTCATATAATTCACTTTTGAGTCGAATTCTTCTATTTCTTCTGGAGTAGGGTGTTCAATTCTTCTTATTTTGGGATCCCTGGATTCTGGTGATGTCATGTTGCCTTTCAGGTTGTTGGAGGAATTCTTGCATTGTCGCATGCCCATCTCTTCCTTCAGATGGAGCCAGGAGAAGCCTGGTGTCTTGGTCCAGTCTTTGCTGTGACTGACTCCCTGGGTTTATCTCCTCAGTGTTGTAGCAGGAACCGTTCCCGGCCAAATGGAACTCCTCAGCACCTAAACAGGGACACCTGGTAGCCCAATGAGTCGGAGTCAAAAGGAAGAACGTGGCAGGCTGGGCGGGGTCCAGTAGAGCTCAGGAGACCCTGCAGGACAAGCTGAAGGTTCCTGCGCTCCCTTGCGGGGGACCTTGAGGCCTGCCTAGTAGTCAGGCACTCACCGCTCTGGGTGGTAGCCTTAGTGTAGGAGCGGAAAACTGTTCTTGAGCAAAGGACCTAGCAGACAGCAGGGCAGGCTTGGGGAGGGGGGAATTTTATACTCTCATTTATTATACTTCCCTCAAATTAATGATTAGGCCGATTGCTTGAATTTAATGGTACTCCTGAAAAATGTTTAGATATTGATTAGCATTGAGTGTATAATTTGCTTAAAAATAACTTTGTCCCATACCTAGATTTTTCCAAGCTTGGATACACTATAAGCTTTTTTCAGTTGTTTTTTTTTTTTTTAAATATCATTAGATAATTTTATTCTTTCTGAAACAGGGTTTCAATATTCAGCCCTGGCTTACCTGGAATTTGCTAAGTAGACCAGGCTGGCCACAACTCTCAGAGATCCAATGACTCTGCCTCTCAAGTGCTGGGATTAAAGGTATCAGCTACCACATTTGTCAAGTTTTAGATGTCTTAAGAAGTAGTTGTTCTCAAATGAATTTAGTTTAGATATTCTGTATTTATTTGATATAAAAATCTTGTTCTTTTCTAGATTCCATATTATAATTATTGAAAATATTTTAATGTTTATAGTTTTTTAAATGATATAATGCCAAGTTCAAATGGAGAATGACTTTATTCCTCCATGCCTTCTTTTTCAGTTATGTTCACAGTGAAATAATAGCTTATTATTCTTTTAAAATTGGACCTTTTGAACATTTTTAAAAATATGAGCATGTAACTCAAAATTAGTTTTTGATGACTGTAATATATTATGCTTATCTACCTGATTTTTTGTTGTTGAATATGTAGTTTGTTTTTAATGTCTGCTATAGAGAATACTGATAATAACTTTTCTACAAATGGACTGAAATTTATTTTGAATTTTTCCCTTTGGACAAATTTCCCAAGATTATATTACTGAATAAAAAGTCTTTAAGTTTTATTATATATGTTAATACATATATACTTTATATTTATTCATAAGCATATTTAAATATGTCTAAATATATTTACGTAAATAAATATATTTATTATATATGTAGTATTTTATTTGTTTTCATAAATACCGAATAGTGGCAGACAAGTTAAATAACTCAGAGTCACAAAGCTAGGTGGTTCCAAGGTCTGAGTTTTCTTTGTAATCCTACCTGTTTTGATGATCTTGCCAAGTGGCTCTTTCAAATGAGTATCACACCTGTTTTCAATCAATTTCAGTGTAACAATTAGTATCCAATAATCTTTTTAACAGGAAATTTCATAGATAAAAATGATACATGTTTATTCCCTAGAAGTTCTTGATAAGGAAGATTAACTTATAAGTTAAACTATGTTCATGGGAAAAGCTTTCCTGTGTGATAGGTATGGTTCATGACCATATACAAAACAGTGAAAATTGGCTATGGCTACAAATCATGGAGGTTTCTAGAATGAATTAATCTTTGGGGAATTGCCATGTTGTTTATTAACTTTAAAAAATAGTAGGAGAAATACTTTGTAGAAGGAGCTACAGGGCTGTGTTCCTGCCTCTGGGCTCCTGGCACCGGCTAGCTTTACCCAAAATAATTACACAGAAACTGTATTCTTTTTTTTTTTTTTTTTTTTTGGTTTTTCGAGACAGGGTTTCTCTGTGGCTTTGGAGCCTGTCCTGGAACTAGCTTTTGTAGACCAGGCTGGTCTCGAACTCACAGAGATCAGCCTGTCTCTGCCTCCCAAGTGCTGGGATTAAAGGCGTGCGCCACCACCGCCCGGCTGAAACTGTATTCTTTTAAACACTGCCTGGTCCATTAGTTCCAGCCTTTTATTGGCTAACTCTCACATCTTGATACCCATTTCTAATAATCTGTGTAGCACCCCAAGTTGGTAGCTTACCAGGAAAGATCTTAACGTGCGCCTGTCTCGGAGAGGAGAATCATGACGACTGCCTGACTCGGCTTCTTTCTCCCAGCATTCTGTTCTGTCTACTCCGCATACCTAATTTTCTGTCCTATTGAAGGGCCAAGGCAGTTTCTTTATTAACCAATGAAATCAACACAAAACAGAAGACTCTCCCACATCAATACTTAATTGTAAAAAACATTATAGCTTGAAAAAAGGATTCTTTGTCAATATATTTTAAGGAATCTTATACATAAAAGCATAATAGTCTGTCGGGATTGAGATACAAATGTTTTCATTTTTATGGCCTCATTTCAACTCATTGCATGAAGAAGCCACTGGGTGTCCAACTACCATTCTTGTTCACAGTTGTAACTACTATTAACAACATCTTAGGAACTATTTGTTATGTAGAAGTCTAACTTTTAAACGTCTTTGTTCCTATCTCATTTTACTTTTTGGTGAAGCTGTGACTTCTCTGGAATTTTGAATATTCTATTTACATATGGAGCTCAGTTAAATGAACTTCACTTGGCATACTGCCTCATGTATAAGATGTTTTTAACGTTTTGCTGCTTTTTGAAGAAAGTTTGCCTATTGGCTTCTTCGAATTATACATCTGAATTTATGTTATGCAGTTAAAGCACAAGCAAAATATAAAGAGTGGTTGCCACATCTCCTGCTTGCTGGATTTGACCCATTGACTCTACTTGCAGCAGCTCTTGGTAAGAAATGTTTTTAGTGGGCCTTCCCCATTGGTAGTGAGTCTGCCTCAAACATGCCATCAGGTCTTGAGATCTCTGTCCTAGGAGGAGGGTTGCTGTGTGTGTGTGTGTGTGCGCGCGCACGCATGTGTGTGTTTGTGCGTGCACACACATGTACATGTGTACTGCTGTAGCTGTGCTGTGTGAGAGTATTGACCGCTATAGCTATGCTGGGGTGAAAGAATTGAGGGCTACAAATAATGAAATTGAATTTTTTTTTAATTTTTGAGACAGATTTTCTCTGTAGTTTTTGGAGTGTGTCCTGGATCTAGCTCTTGTAGACCAGGCTGGCTTCGAACTCACAGAGATCCACCTTTCTCCACCTCCCGAGTGCTGGGACTAAAGGTGGGTACCACCACCACCAGGCTGAAATTGATTATAAAGCACAAAGTTCTGTAAAGTGACTGAAAATGGCCAGAGAGGTATAGGGTCCAGGGTGCTTTCCTGGGGGACATTTCTTCTACTCTTGGCCATTCATTGTACCCCTCTTTTTATTCTGGAGACAAGAGTTTTAGTAGCCTGGACTAGTCTTGACTTTGCGGTCCTCCTATGTTAAGTTCCTGAGTGTTGGGATTATAGAGAGTGCTACCATGCTTAACTTTCTTATGCCCCTCTTAATACATCTGTAACAGAATATTTCTACCCTATAGCAGTTTGTCTTCTGAAATTTGTTTCCCTCATTACATACCGTTTTTCAAAGCATCTGAAGCTGTATCTTAATTAGTTCCCATTGTTTCTCAGGTTAGCCATTCACAAGAGAGTGTATGGAAGTTGAATAAGGATTCTGTGGTGACCAGATTGTTCCTACTCACTTACAGCCTTAGCAAAACTTGTCTGGGATAGGTGCCTGTAGTTTAGCATGTAAAAAAAAACTCTTGACCTTGTCAAGTCAAATGAGAAAATAGAACCAAAGTTTCCAGTTGAATAGAGAACATGTTATTTTGTAGAGTTGTAGTGAAACATCTTTTAGCCTTGCAAGAGTTAGTTTCAGGAACTGAACTGAAGTCATTGGGTTTGACAATAGGCACTTTAACCTTCTGAGCCCTGTCTCTGAGGAACATTCCCTATTTGTAAGAAGAGTTTGCATTTCTTTGGGCTCTACTTTCTACCCATGGCTTCTCACTATTTGACAAAAAGAGCCTTTATGTGATAGTATTGCACTTTCTCATTATCACTACCTGGAATTGTGGAATGCTCATCAGGTTTTGTGCTTAGGACTGTCATCACTCTCTGACACTCTCTATCTGACCATGTGCTAGTGAAGAGAGACTGTTCCCTAGAAGGTGGTTTGAGGAGAAAAGTCCATGAAAAGTGAGGAAAACCTTCTGATTCCACTTTGCTAATAACCGATTGAATCTCTGATTGTACTATCAACAAATTATTAAAAAATTCATAGTTGCCTGTCAAATGCACATGGTTGCCATTCCCTTTATTATTATATATTAATTTGTACTAAACTCTATTTTTCAGGTAATTGAGTGAAATATAAAGATTACTAACAATTCATTGAGATATCTATAATTAAAAAATTTGCAAATGTTTGTCATAACTACTCACCCTCCCCAAAAGCATTTTAGTGAGGTAGGAAATACTTTGAGTGCTAGTTATATCTAGTAATTAACAAAGTTATGTAAATGCCACTGATGTCTCCCTGAATCTCACAACTAGCACGCCTCTGGGGTGAGTGGGGGAGTAGGAGGGAAATGGAAGGAGATGAAATTTTGAATGGTATTTTTTATAAAGCAATAAAAAGAAACGATATTAATTAAATTACTGCTTGGCCCATTAACTCTAACTTCTTATTGGCTAACTTTTACATATTAATTTAGTCCTTCTCCATTAATCTGTGTATCACCATTAGGTCATGGCCTACCAGCAAAGTTTCAGCATATCTATCTCTGGCAGCAGATTCACAGTGTCTCCCTGACTCTACCCTTCTTTCTTCCAACATTCAGCCCATTCCCCGCCTACTGAAGTTCTTCCCCATCAACAGGCTAAGGCAGTTTTTTTATTCATTAATGGTAGTCACAGCACAGAGGGAACTTCCACATCACTTCCCTTTACTGTTTAAATAAAAAAGTAGCATTTAATTGTAACATAGTAAAATTACATATAAGAAAATGTATAAAGCAAGAATTACGGTTACAATATTTCTATTTACTTTACCTTTTATCATAACTAAGGAAAACTATAACTATTTTTTCTTCAACTATATTAAAGACTCCAGAAAGATATAATATTACCTAAGAAAACAGGAAGTACATTGTAAGCAACTTCCAAAACTCTAGAAATGACAGAGACACCTCACTGTCTGGACAGTTACGAAAGTTCTTCTCTACCATTGTGGCATCCATCTTCAGCCTACAGGCCGATAGTACCCAGCAGACTTTTCCATGAAGCATGAAATTTCAAAGACAATTCTGCCTATATTGGTAGTTTGCCAGTCACCTTCTTCTGTATTCTGGAAAATGTCTTGCAGATTCTTTCATGAAGCAGGAACCCCAAAGGATCGTCTCACCTTTAGACAAATTCAGAAGTCATTTCTCTGTGCGATCGGCATGTCCAGTTCAACTAACAAACTCCATAAGAAGCCTTTTCAATGCCCATCATTTTCTTGAAGTAGCTTATGCCAAGAGCAAATAGAACTTTCACTTCCTTGGTTAGAGTTACACCAAGATATTTTATGCTATTTGTGGCAATCGTGAAGGGTGATACTTCTCTGATTTCCCTCTCTGCTTCTTTACCTTTGTGTATAGGAGGGCAACTGATTTTTTTGAATTGATCTTGTATCCTGCCACGCTACTAAAGGTGTTTATCAGCTGTAGGAGTTCTTTGCTGGAGTTTTTGTGGTCGCTTATGTACACTATCATATCATCTGCAAATAATGAAAGTTTAACTTCTTCCTTTCCAATTTGAGTCACTTTGATCCCCTTATGTTGTCTTATTGCAATCACTAGAATTTCAAGCACTATATTGAAGAGGTATGGAGAGAGTGGACAGCCTTGCCGTGTTCCTGATTTTAGTGGGATGGCTTTGAGTTTCTCTCCTTTTAATTTGATTTTAGCTGTCGGTTTGGTATAAATAGCTTTTATTATAGTTAGGTACGACACTTGTATCTCTAATCTCTCTAAGACCTTTATTATAAAGGGATGTTGAATTTTGTCAAATGCTTTTTCAGCATCTAATGGAATGATCATATGGTTTTGTTCTTTCAGTTTATTTGTATGATGGATTACATTGATAGATTTTCGTATGTTGAACCAGCCCTGCATCCCTGGGATGAAGCCTGCTTGATCATAATGGATAATTTTTCTAATGTGTTCTTTTTTTTTTCTTGCTGATTTTTTTTATTAATTAATTAATTTAATTATTAAAGATTTCTGCCTCTTCCCCGCCACCACCTCCCATTCCCTCCCCCTCCCCCAATCAAGTCTTCCTTCCTCCTCAGCCCAAAGAGCAAGCAAGTTTCTCTGCCCTGTGGGAGGTCCAAGGACCACCCACCTCCATCCAGGTCTATTAAGGTGAGCATCCAAACTACCTGGGCTCCCACAAAGCCATTACATGCAATAGGATCAAGAACCCATTGCCATTGTTCTTCAGTTCTCAGTAGTCCTCATTGTCCATTATGTTTAGCGAGACCGGTTTTGTCCCATGCTTTTTCAGTCCCCGGCCAGCTGGCCTTGGTGAGTTCCCAATAGAACATCCCCATTGCCTCAGTGTGTGGGTGCACCCCTCGCCGTCCTGAGTTCCTTGCTCGTGCTCACTCTCCTTCTGTTCCTCCTTTGGATCGTGAGACTTCAGTCCAGTGCTCCAATGTTGGTCTCTGTCTCTGTCTTCTTTCATCGCCTGATGAAGGTTAATATTCAGGGGGATGCTTATATGTTTTTCTTTGGGTTCACCTTCTTATTTAGCTTCTCTAGAGTCACGATTTATAGTCTCAATGTCCTTTATTTATGGCTAGAAACCAAATATGAGTGAGTACATCCCATGTTCCGCTTTTTGGGTCTGGCTTACCTCACTCAGGATAGTGTTTTCTATTTCCATCCATTTGTATGCAAAATTCAAGAAGTCATTGTTTTTTACTGCTGAGTAGTACTCTAATATGTATATATTCCATACTTTCTTCATCCATTCTTCCATTGAAGGACATCTAGGTTGTTTCCAGGTTCTGGCAATTACAAACAATGCTGATATGAACATAGTTGAGCATATACTTTTGTTGTATGTTTGGGCATCTCTTGTGTATATTCCCAATAGTGGTATTGCTGGGTCAAGAGGTAGGTTGAACCCGACTTTCCTGAGAAACCGCCACACTGCTTTCCAAAGTGGTTGCACAAGTTTGCATTCCCACCAGCAATGGATGAGAGTGCCCCTTTCTCCACAACCTCTCCAGCAGAGGCTATCATTGGTGTTTTTGATTTTAGCCATTCTGACCGGTGTAAGATGGTATCTTAATGTTGTCTTGATTTGCATTCCCCTGATTGCTAAGGAAGTTGAGCACGATCTTAAGTGACTTTTGGCCATTTGAACTTCTTCTGTTGAAAAGTCTCTGTTCAGCTCAGTGCCCCATTTTATAATTGGATTGATTAACCTTTTACGGTCTAATTTCTTGAGTTCTTTGTATATTTTGGATATCAGACCTTTGTCAGTTGCGGGGTTGGTGAAGATCTTCTCCCAGTCAGTGGGTTGCCTTTCTGTCTTAGTGACAGTGTCCTTTGCTTTACAGAAGCTTCTCAGTCTCAGGAGGTCCCATTTATTCAATGATGTCCTTAGTGTTTGTGCTGCTGGGGTTGTACGTAGGAAGTGTTCTCCTGTGCCCATGTGTTGTAGAGTACTTCCCACTTTCTCTTCTATCAGATTCAGTGTGTTTGGACTGATATTGAGGTCTTTAATCCATTTGGACTTGAGTTTTGTGCATGGTGATATATATGGATCTATTTTCATTCTTCTACAGATTGACTTCCAGTTTTGCCAGCACAATTTGTTGAAGATGCTCTCTTTTTTCCATTGTATACTTTTAGCTCCTTTATCGAAAATCAGGTGTTCATAGGTTTGTGGGCTAAAGTCAGGGTCTTCTATTCTATTCCATTGGTCGACTTCTCTGTTTTTATGCCAGTACCAAGCCGTTTTCAGTACTGTAGCTCTGTAATAGAGTTTGAAGTCAGGGATGGTAATGCCTCCAGACGATCCTTTATTGTATAAGATTGTTTTGGCTATCCTGGGTTTTTTGTTTTTCCATATAAAGTTGATTATTGTCTTCTCCAGATCTGTGAAGAATTTTGATGGGATTTTGATGGGGATTGCGTTGAATCTATAGATTGCTTTTGGTAGAATTGCCATTTTTACTATGTTGATCCTCCCAATCCAAGAGCAAGGGAGGTCCTTCCATTTTCTGGTGTCCTCTTCAATTTCTTTCTTCAAAGACTTAAAGTTCTTGCCAAATAGATCTTTCACTTCCTTGGTCAGAGTTACCCCAAGGTATTTTATGCTATTTGTGGCTATCGTGAAAGGTGATGCTTCTCTGATTTCCCTCTCTGCTTCCTTATCCTTAGTGTATAGGAAGGCAACTGATTTTTTGGAGTTGATTTTGTATCCTGCCACATTACCAAAGGTGTTTATCAGCTGTAGGAATTCTTTGGTAGAGTTTTTGGGGTCGGTTATGTATACTATCATATCATCTGCAAATAATGAAAGCTTAACTTCTTCCTTTCCAATATGGATCCCCTTGATCCCCTTATGTTGTCTTATTGCTATTGCTAGAACTTCAAGCACTATATTGAAGAGGTATGGAGAGAGTGGACGTCCTTGTCGTGTTCCTGATTTTAGTGGGATGGCTTTGAGTTTTTCTCCATTTAATTTAATGTTAGCTGTCGGCTTGCTGTAAATAGCTTTTATTATATTTAGGTATGCCCCTTGTATCCCTAATCTCTCCAAGACCTTTATCATAAAGGAGTGTTGAATTTTGTCGAATGCTTTTTCAGCATCTAATGAAATGATCATATGGTTTTTTTCTTTCAGTTTATTTATATGGTTGATTACATTGATAGATTTGCGTATGTTGAACCAGCCCTGCATCTCTGGAATGAAGCCTACTTGATCATAATGGATAACTTTTCTAATGTGTTCTTGGATTCGGTTTGCCAGTATTTTATTGAGAATTTTTGCGTCGATGTTCATGAGTGAGATAGGCCTGTAATTCTCTTTCTTGGTTGGGTCTTTGTGTGGTTTTGGTATCAGGGTAACTGTAGCTTCATAAAAGGAATTTGGCAATGACTCTTCTGTTTCTATATTGTGAAATACATTAAGAAGTATAGGTATTAGCTCTTATTGGAAGTTCTGGTAGAATTCTGCATTGAAACCATCTGGCCCTGGGCTTTTTTTGGAAGGGAGATTTTTGATAACTGTTTCTAATTCTTCGCGACTAACAGGTCTATTTAGATCGTTCACCTGGTCTTGGTTTAGGTTTGGTATATGGTACTTATCTAAAAAAGCGTCCATTTCTTTTGCATTTTCCAGTTTTGTGGCATACAGGCTTTTGTAGTAAGATCTAATGATTCTCTGAATTTCCTCTGTGTCTGTGGTTATGTCCCCCTTTTCATTTCTGATCTTATTTATTTGCGTGTTCTCTCTCTGTCGTTTAATTAGTTTGGATAGGGGTTTGTCAATCTTGTTGATTTTCTCCAAGAACCAACTTTTTGTTTCATTGATTCTTTGGACTGTTTTCTGTGTTTCTATTTTGTTGATTTCAGCCCTCAGTTTGATTATTTCCAGTCTTCTACTCCTCCTAGGTGAATCTGCTTCTTTTTTCTAGAGCTTTCAGTTGGGCTGTTAAGTCTCCAATGTGTGTTTTCTCCATTTTCTTTGAGTGGGCACTTAGTGCTCTGAACTTTCTTCTTAGCACTGCTTTCATCGTGTCCCATAGGTTTGAGTATGTTGAGTCTCTGTTTTCATTGAATTCAAGAAAGACTTTAATTTCTTTCTTTGTTCCTTGATCCAGGTATGGTTCAGTAGTTGACTGTCCAGTTTCCATGAGTTTGTAGACTTTCTGGGGCTAGCATTGTTGTTGAATTCTAACTTTAATCCATGGTGATCTGATAAGACACAGGTGGTTACTAGCATTTTTTTGTAACTGTGTAAGTTTGCTTTGTTACCAAGTATATGGTCATTTTTCGAGAAGGTTACATGAGCTGCAGAGAAGAAGGTATATTCTTTCCTATTTGGGTGGAATGTTGTATAGATGTCTATTAAGTCCATTTGATTTATTACCTCCCTTAATCCTCTTATTTCTCTGTTAGGTTTCTGTCTGATTGACCTGTCCATTGGTGTGAGAGGAGTGTTGAAATCTCCTACTATTAGTGTGTGTGGTTTGATGACTGCCTTGAGTTTTAGTAACGTTTCTTTTACATAAGTGGGTGCTTTTATATTAGGGGCATAGATATTCAGGATTGAGACTTTGTCCTGATGAATTGTTCCTGTTATGAATAAAAAGTGTACCTATCCATCCCTTCTGATTGATTTTAGTTTAAGTCAACTTTGCTAGGAATTAGTATGGCCACACCTGCTTGTTTCTTAGGTCCATTTGCTTGATAAGCCTTTTCCCAGCCCTTTACTCTGAATAGATGTCTGTCTTTGTGGTTGAGGTGTGTTTCTTGTAAACAGCAGAACGCTGGATCCTGTTTTCGTATCCAATCTCTTAGCCTGTGCCTCTTTATAGGTGAGTTGAGTTCATTGATATTAAGTGATATTAATGACCAGTGGTTGTTAACTCCGGTCATTTTTTCTTTCTTTCTTTCTTTCTTTCTTTCTTTCTTTCTTTCTTTCTTTCTGGTAGTAGAGTTTGTGTGTTTCCCTTCTTCGAGTTGTTCTGGTGAAGGGTCATTAGATATCGAGTTATTGTGGGCATTGTTGGACTCCTTGGGTTCTGATTTTCCTTCAATTACTTTCTTTAAGGCTGGATTTGTGGCATGGTATTGTTTATATTTGTTTTTATCCTGGAAAATTTTGTTTTCTCCATTTACAGTGAATGAAAGCTTGGCTGGGTATAGTAGTCTGGGCTTGCATTCATGGTCTCTTAGTTTCTGCAGTACCTCTATCCAGGACCTTCTGGCTTTCATGGTTTCCATAGAGAAGTCATGTGTAAGTCTGATAGGTTTACCTTTATAAGTAACCTGACCTTTTTCCTTTGCAGCTCTTAATATTCTCTCTTTATTCTGTATGTTTTGTGTTTTGATTATTATATGGTGAGGAGATGTTCTTTTTTGATCCAGTCTACTTGGTGTTCTGTATGCTTCTTGGACCTTCAAAGGAATATCTTTCTTAAGGTTGGGAAAGTTTTCTTCTATAATTTTATTAAATACATTTTCTGGACCATTGAGCTGTACTTCTTCTTCTTTCCCTATTATTCTTAGGTTTGGTCTTTTTATTGTGTCCCAGATTTTGTTAATGTTTTGTGAAGAGAATTTGTTGGTTTTGCTGTTTTCTTTGATCAGTGTGTTTATTTTCTCTATGGTATCTTCAGTGTCTGAGATTCTTTCTTCTATCTCTTGTAATCTGTTGGTAGTACTTGCCTCTGTAGTTCCTGTTCATTTACCCAGATTTTCCATCTCCATCCTTCCCTTGGTTTGTCTTTTCTTCATTACTTCCATTTCATTCTTCAAGTTTTGCACCATTTCCCTTACCTGTTTGATTGCTCTTTCTTTTTCTCTTGGTTTTCTTGGGTATCTTTGAGAGATTGATTCATTTCCTCTACCTTTTTGTTTGTAATCTCTAATTGTTTATGGCAGTTTTTCACCCCCTGTTTAAGGTCCTCTACTATTTTCATATAATTCACTTTTGAGTCAAATTCTTCTAATTCTTCTGGAGTAGGGTGTACAATTCTTCTTATTTTGTTATTCCTGGATTCTGGTGATGTCATGTTGCCTTTCAGGTTGTTGGAGTAATTCTTGCATTGGTGCCTGCCCATCTCTTCATTCAAATGGAGCCAGGAGAGTCCTGGTGTCTTGGTCCAGTCTTTGCTGTGACTGACTCCCTGGGTGTATCTCCTCCGTGTTGGAACAGAAACCGTTTCCTTCCAGATGGACTCCTCAGCACCGAAACATGGATGCCTGGTAGTCTAATGATCCGTGGACGAAAGGACCTTGCAGACAAGGCAGGCTTGCGGGGGGGGGGGGAGTCGTGTGTAGAAAAGAAAGCCCTGCAGCAGGAGCTGGGGGAGGGGGGTTTGTGCTCTCTTCCGGGACAGTCAGCCCCTGGATAGCACACACTCACCTGTGCAGATTGAACTCCTCAGCACCTAAACAGGGACGCCTGGTAGCCCAATAAGCCTGTCCAGATGGAACTCCTCAGTAGCTAAACAGGGACGCTTTGTAGCCCAAAGACCCGGGGTCAAAATGAAGAATGTGGCAGGCAGAACAGGGTACAGTAGAGCACAGGAGACCCTACAGCCCAAGCTGAAGGTGCCCGCGCTCCCTTGCGGGGGGTGGGTCGCCTTAGTGTAGGAGCAAGAAACTGTTTCTCAGCAAAGGACCTTGCAGGCAAGACAGGCTTGTTGGGGGGGTGTATAGGAAAGAAAGCCCTGCAGGAGGAGCTGGGGGAGTGGTGTTTGTGCTCTCTTCTGGGACAGTCTGCTCCTGGATAGCTCACACTCACCCGTCCAGATGGAACCCCTCAGCACCTAAACAGGGACTCCTGGTAGCCCAATGAGTCGGGGACAAAGGGAAGAACGTGGCAGGCAGGGCAGGGTCCAGTAGAGCACAGGAGACCCTCCAGCCCAAGCTGAAGGTACCCACGTTCCCTTGTGGGGGAGGGGGACCTTGAAGCCTGCCTGGTAGGCAGGCAGTCACCGCTCTGGGTGGGTAGCCTTAGTGTAGGAGCAGGAAAATTGTTCTTGAGCAGAGGCCCTAGCACACAGCAGGGCAGGCCCATGTAAGGATAAATTATAGGAAATTGCTTACATATTATTTCGAATGGCTGACTTACAAAGTATTGACACAAGGTGGGGTTGTTGAGCATTCCTTGTGGGACGACAGTCCATTGGTACCTCCTAGTAGGCTGAGGATTATTACAAGTAGGCACTGTGAAGATAAACTTTTCTCTATCTTTTTCTTGTAAAGGTATAGGGAAGAAACAATCCTTTAAATCAATAAATGAGAGACCATCACTTTGGTAATGGAGAGGAATTCCAGATGCAGAGGGCCCGTTGATTGAATAACCTTGTTGATAGCTCTAAGATCTGTCACCATTCTCCATTTTCCAGATTTTTTCCTCAACAAATAAAGGAGAACTTTAAGGGCTGATAGATTCTTTTATATGTCAGGCATCTAATTGCTCTTGTACCAGCTATTCTAAGGCCTGAAACTATTCCTCAGCTAGGGGCTATAGTGAACCATTTTAAAGGCAGGGCTGTTGGTACATCTAAAGGGTTATCAATTGCTTTATGTCCTTGTACAGCCCAAAAGGCTGCTGTTCATCATCTGTAATATCTTCTAACATTTTCCTCAGAAGCATAGGCTTTAGGGGCTTCAGGAATATTAATCTGGATATTCCATTGCTGCAATAGGTCATGACCCTACAAATTCACTGCAATATTGACTATATATGGCCTTAGTTTTCCTATTTGCCTTTCTGGCCCTGTGCATTCAACCCATCTTGTGCTTTGTCTTACCCAAGATAGGGTTCCAATTCCCATGGACTGAACATCTACCTCCTGAAGAGGCCAATTCGGCTGCCAAGATTTTGTATTAATGATACTTACATCCACGCTGTGTCTAATAAGCCTTCAATAAAATGCCATTTCTACACATGTTTAGCGTTGGTCTTTGGTCATTTACAGAAGTCTGTCAGAATATACCTTTCCTCTGTCTCAGCAGAGCTCTTGACTCATTCTCCACATTTATCTCATCATTCAGACCCGTATTACTTTTGACAGCAAGCATGGGACTGTTTAATTTTCCTGACGAGACACATTCTCCACAGTAAGTGGGAATGACTGGACCACGTTTGTCATGGGGGCCTGTGAAAGGCCCCCCCATGCCATTTCTGAATGGTACCAGGTTGCCTTGTCTATCTTTTGTTGACCTAAATTCATTGGTCCCATGTCAGCCTTTGCCACACCTCCTACGTGTGCCTGAAGGCTGAGTCCTCCTATTTCTGTCACTGCCAGAGAGGGATTATTCCTGGAAATCCATGGCCTGCAGTCCCTTCTCATGGGTCCCATTCTGCCACAATTAAGACATCTGGTATTTTGATGTCTTCTCTTACCATTGTAAATTGATTCTCCTACCCACGCTTCAGTACCATAGTCAAGTGTCTCGACATTCAATGTTTGTAAAACTCATTCATCCATGGGTGCTGATCTGATCTTTAAAGGCCCTAGGATCTCTTTGCACTCGATGTTGGCATTCTCATAAGCCGGAGATTCAATTATTATATGTCTAGTTTCTGGGTCAGTTATCCCTGTTTCTACATCCCTAGTTAATCTTTGCAAAAACTCACTAAAAGTTTCTCTCTGACCCTTTTTAACCATAAGATATGACTCAACTCCCTTTCCTAGTTCCTGAATTCTATGCCAAGCCTTTAAAGCTGCTGCGGTACATAGGGACAAGGAGTAGTCATTATAGAGAGCTTGGTCCTGAGGATCAGGGTAAAGTCCTTCACCTAGAATTTGATGTATGGAAATCCCAGTTCCTTTTGCTTTTTCTTGTTGCTCTAAAATTCTTGCTTCCTCTTTAAGAAAGCATCTCCAATGCAATTGTGGTCCACATTCTAGAACAGCTAAGATTAACCGAGCCCAATCATGAGGTGTGGCTTTGCTACTGAAAGCCAACGTTTTAACCATTTCCCTAACATAAGATGAGTGTAGTCTGTAAGCTACAATTGCTTGTTTAATTTCTTTTTAATCGGTGTTACGTATGGGCTCCCATGTATATTCCTTTACAAGCTTAGGGTATTTGGAGCTGGATACCTTTTCTGATGTTATTACTGGAAAGTCAGGTATAACTCTGGGAAAGCTATCCTGGAGAGTTTTACATATTGATGAAGTTAAATTTTGCCTTTATACCTTTTGCTCCTGGTCATCAAAGTTGATGATTCCCACAATCTTTTCAAATCAGTTTACCACTGCCCTTTGAAAGTCTAGACCTCCTGTCGAGTATTGTGCTCTAATGCCCTCATAGAGGATTCTAAGGTATAAAGTCTGTCCAGTAGAGATAATGTCTCATCCTTGGACATAATCTCCATGGCATGCATTTTACCTTCTCGGAGAGACATTCTATAAGTCAATCTGTCATACCACTTCAACAGAGTGCGATTAATACATTCAACAGTGCCAATTCTCTAAAATAATGTTTATGTTTCCGCACCCAGTGCCATGACTAAGTTTTATGTGCCAAATCAACTGTTTCCTTCTCCAGAGTGCTTAATCTCTCTTTAAATGAACTACTTATATGTGTCAAATCAGCTGTTTCCTCCTCCAGAATGCTGAATCTCTTTAAATGAAGTACTATTATATGCCAAATTAGCTTTTTCTTTCTGCAGAGTGTTGAATCTCTCTTTAAATAAATTGCTATCAGACTGTACCTTTTCCAAAGATATCTCAGTTGACCGAGTCTTGTTTTTTTTTCTTTTATTTATTTTTTATTCTTTTTTAATTAAAATTTCCACCTGCTCCCCGTTTCCCATTTCCCTCCCCTCCTCCCAAATATTGCCCCCTCCCCCCACTCCCCTCCCCCTATCCCCACTCCTCTTCTCCTCCTCCCACACCATTCCCCCTCCCTCTCGATACTGAAGAGCAGTCCAAATTCTCTGCCCTGCGGGAAGACGAAGGTCTTCTATCTACGTCCAGGAAGGTGAGCTTCTAAACAGGCTAAGCTCCCACAAAGCCAGTTCATGTATTAGGATTGAAACCTAGTGCCATTGTCCTTGGCTTCTCATCAGTCTTCATTGACCGCCATGCTCAGAGAGTCCGGAATCAACCCATGCTTATTCAGTCCCAGACCAGCTGGCCTTGGTGGGCTCCTAATAATTGACCGAGTCTTGTTAAGCAAAGTCCTAGTATCCTCCTTCAGATGTGCAATCTCTTTTTCACAAAGTTTGTTATTAGTCTGTACCACTTCTGAAAGCACCTCATTCGACTGGGTTTTGGTATTCAAAGTGTTTGTTTTCTCTTGTAGATGTATGACCTCCTCTTTAAGAAGCTTGATACCAGTTTATACAGTGTTTAAAAGTACCTCAGCTGACTTGACAATTGTTAGTTAAGGTGGTTGTGTCTTTATTTATTTTTTTTTTTATTTTATTTTTGGTTTTTCGAGACAGGGTTTCTCTGTGGTTTTTTGGAGCCTGTCCTGGAACTAGTTCTGTAGACCAGGCTGGTCTCGAACTCACAGAGATCCGCCTGCCTCTGCCTCCCGAGTGCTGGGATTAAAGGCGTGCGCCACCACCGCCCGGCGGTTGTGTCTTTTTTTAGATTTTCAACTTCTTTCTTTAGAAGGCAAGGTTCAGTCTCTAAAGGTTGCTCCTTTTCCTATTGTCCAACCATATTTTTCAGTAAAAAAATATTGAGTTCAAATCTAAACCCTAGAAATGAGGATAGCAATGTAGGAGGGACATCATACGCATCTTGTAAGACCTCAGACATGTTTCAAATGAAAAGGCTATTGAAAGATTGGATGACTAGATTGTCTGACGTATTGCCTGTTTTAGATCAGTAACTTATGGACTATAGTTAGAATAATAAATCTCACCTGTGTTTTAATCAGCTGGAGTAGATGCAGTAACTGTTGCCTGCCAGTAGGTGTCGTGGTGCACTTGAATCCACTTACTCAGTTCATATCTTATGGTTTCTGTAAAATGGATCTTGTCATGAGTCTACTGCTTGTCCTAGTACATGGTTGTTGAATAGATAACAATGGAAAACTATCCGGCATTTAGCTAGATGATAAAAAATTCTGGGTGCAACCATTGGCATATTGCATTCTTCTCACTTTGGAATGTAGTGTTGACGTTGAACTTTTCTGTCTAGTTTCTGCTCGAGTGCATGCTTGTTTCTTTCAAGCTCATCCCTCAGTACCAGTCCTTCTGCCCAAGTAAGAGAATTACAGGCCAATCTCACTCATGAACATCGATGCGAAAATCCTCAATAAAATACTTGCAAACCGAATCCAAGAACACATTAGAAAAAATTTCCATTATGATCAGGTAGGCTTCATCCCAGAGATGCAGGGCTGGTTCAAAATAAGAAAATCTATCAATGTAATCCACCATATAAATAAACTGAAAGAAAAAAACCATATGATCATTTCATTAAATGCTGAAAAAGCATTTGGCAAAATTCAACACCCCTTTATGATAAAGGTCTTGGAGAGATTAGGGATTGAAGGGTCATACCTAAATATAATAAAAGCTATTTACAGCAAGCCAACAGCCAACATTAAATTAAACAGAGAAAAACTCAAAGCCATCCCACTAAAATCAGGAACCAGACAAGGCTGTCCACTCTCTCCATACCTCTTCAATATAGTGCTTGAAGTTCTAGCAGTATCAATAAGACAACATAAGGGGATCAAGGGGACTCGTATTGGAAAGGAAGAAGTTAAACTTTCATTATTTGCAGATGATATGATAGTATACATAAGCGACCCCAAAAACTCCACCAAAGAACTCCTACAGCTGAGAAACACCTTTAGTAATATGGCAGGATACAAGATCAACTCCAAAAAATTAGTTGCCCTTCTATACACAAAGGATAAGGAAGCAGAGAGGGAAATCAGAGAAGCATCACTTTTCACAATAGCCACAAATAGCATAAAATACCTTGGGGTAACTCTATACAAGGAAGTGAAAGATCTATTTGACAAGAAGTGTAAATCTTTGAATAAAGAAATTGAGGAGGATACCAGAAAATGGAAGGATCTCCCATGCTTTTGGATTGAGAGGATCAACATAGTAAAAATGGCTATTCTACCAAAGGCAATCTATTGATTCAATGCAATCCCCATCAAGGTCCCATCAAATTCTTCACAGATCTTGAGAGGACAATAATCAACATTATATGGAAAAACAAAAAACCCAGGATAGCCAAAACAATCTTATACAATAAGGGAACTTCTGGAGGCATTACCATCCCTGACTTCAAACTCTATTACAGATTACAGAGCTACAGTACTGAAAACAGTGTGGTACTGGCATAAAAACAGAGAAGTCAACCAATGGAATCGAATAGAAGACCAAGATTTTAACCCACAATCCTATGAACACCTGATTTTCGATAAAGGAGCTAAAAGTATACGAAAGAAAGAAAGCATCTTCATAAAATGGTGCTGGCAGAACTGGTTGTCAACATGTAGAAGAATGAAAATAGATACATATCTATCACCATGCACAAAACTCAAGTCCAAGTGGATCAAAGACCTCAATATCAGTCTGAACACACTGAACCTGATAGAAGAAAAAGTGGAAAGGACTCTACAACACATGGGCACAGGAGACCACTTCCTATGTATAACACCAGAAGCACAGACATTAAGGGCATCATTGAATAAATGGGACCTCCTGAGACTGAGAAGCTTCTGTAAAGCAAAGAACACTGTCACTAAGACAAAAAAGCAACTCACTGACTGGGAGAAGATCTTCACCAACCCCGCAACTGACAAAGGTCTAATCTCCAAAATGCGTAAACAACTCAAGAAAGTAGACTGTAAAAGGCTAATCACCCCAATTATAAAATGGGGCACTGAGCTGAACAGAGAATTCTCAACAGAAGAAGTTCAAATGGCCAAAAGACACTTAAGGTCATGCTCAACTTCCTTAGCCATCAGGGAAATGCAAACCAAGTGCTACCTCTTTAAATATTATCCATATCACCAAATACATTGGTAGAGTAGACAAGGCAAGTGGGTAGTAGCAATCTGTACAGAGGGTCCTCATTCCAATAAGAAAGCAGGCTGAGAAATCTATAGGGAACAGATCAATAAGTAGTGATCCTCCTTGGCTTCTCTCTCTCTGTGTCTGTCTCTCTCTCTCTGTCTCTCTCTGTGTGTCTCTCTGTGTCTCTCTCTCTGTCTCTGTCTCTCTCTCTTTCTCTCTGTGTGTATGTATGTGCGCATATGTATGTGTGTGTGTTGAAAGACAAGGTATAAATGTAGAGGTCAGATGACACCATCTGGGAGTTGGTTTAATTCTCATATCATGGATTCCAGGTATGGAATTCAGGTTATCAGGCTTTTATGGAAAATGGTCTTAGGTGCTGAGACATCAGTGGCCCTATTCTCAGGGTTTCTTCCCGGTAATATTCTTTCCATTAAAAAGTAAAACAGAGAATTGTTTCTTATATTCTTCTCCCCTCTTAAATAAACAAGTGCTTGTAAAATGATAGCTATTAAGGAAAACATAGGGCTGTGCATGCAGCTTGGGCATAGTGTGAGCTTGCCTCATACATGGAAGGAAGGGTCCAGCTCTTCTCTCTAACACTGAAAAAAAAAGGAAGAACATTTTAAGGTAACTAAATATTTTTCAGTGCAGTCAGTAATTGTATAAAACACAAGGACCTGATGATCAAGTCCCTCTTTTCCTTATTCCTTTGGGTCTGGAAGAAATCATTTGTATATCTCCTGCTGTTGGATTTATTCCCTTGTGTTATATATAACCATATATAGACCTATAGGAATTTTTTTCAGAATGTATAGATTTGTTATGACTCAACACTAGAATGAGAGCCCAGTGTCACAGAGGGCAATGGATCTCAAGAGACATTTTGTTAGTATTTAGGCACACCCTGTCACAGCACCTCATGCCCTATGTCTGGCTGTATAGCAAATGGTACCCTGTCCCATTAAGAGATGGTCTGGCTACTCCCAGTCTCTCTAGTGCTCTCTTTCTCCCTCCTTCCCTCCCTCCCTACCTTCCCCTTCTCTCTTTTTCTCTTTTTCCCCACTGAGGCAAGCAGGTCTCAGCCTCTTTTCTTTCTCCCTCCTCACTCTCTCTCTCTTTCTCTCCCTTCCTCCTGTCCTTTCCTTTACACAACCCTTTCATCTGCATGGCATATTTGTCTTTCCCTTATGAGCCATGGTTTGAACCTCACCCACGTGCTATGGGACCTGGAAAGATTTCCAAATGTCCTATTGGCACACTGGGAGTTCTTTAACACCATCAACCCTCAAGTACTGCAAATTAAAACTCAATGAGATGATACTTGATATCATTAAGATGGTGAAAATGCAAAATATGAGTCAATCATGGTGGCACAGCTCTACAATCCCAGCACTTGGCAGAGGAAAGCGTGTGTGTGTGTGTACGTGTGTGTGTGTCACATATATAAGGTTGAAGTTGGTCAACAAAATCTGGTATAAAAATCGAGAAGTACATGTTGCATGCTGGGGTCACAGGTAGAGCACTTGTCTGCATGCACAGATGCTGGGACACAGATGAAAGTGTAAAGATACCGGAGAACAGGAACCTGCTATGTCATTGCTGTAATTGTAGATGAAGATAGTGCAGCCACTAGCACCTGATCATTTATAAAAGAAAGAAGGGTGAAACCCTAATTACCTACTGCTTGATGAGTGGGTAAACGAAGGGTGGTGTGTTAATACAATGGTCTAGTTTCTAGCCATGGAAAGGGGTAGAGAACTGATACATCCTATACCATGAATAAATATCACAAACATTAATCTCAGTCGAAAGTAGCCAAAGGACTGAAGAATGGGACACTTCTTTATTAGATGATTTGATTTCTATTAAATACCCAGAATAAGACACTTGAAGCAAAAAGTTATATTTGTAACTGATAGGGGCTTGGGTCTGGATGAACAAAGAGTAACTACTGACGAATAAAGGGTTTTTGTCTCAAACAATGAAAATGTTTTAAAAATAAATAGGGTGCACCCACATACTGAGACAATGGGGATGATCTTTCGGGAGCTCACCAAGGCCAGCTGGACTGGGTCGAAAAAAGCATGGGATAAAACCGGACTTGCTGAACATAACGGACAATGAGGACTGCTGAGAAGTCAAGAACAATGGCACTGGGTTTTGATCCTACTGCACGTACTGGCTTTGTGGGAGCCTAGGCAGTTTGGATGCTCACCTTACTAGACCTGGAAGGAGGTGGGAGGTCCTTGAACTTCCGAAAGGGCAGGGAATCCTGACTACTCTTTGGGCTGATGAGGGAGGGGGACTTGATTGGGGGAGGGGGAGGGAAATGGGAGGCGGCAGCAGGGAGGAGGCAGAAATCTTTAATAAATAAATAGATAGGGTGATGGTTGCATAATTTTAAGAACATACTAAAAAACTATTAGGTTGTATACTTTAAAAGAGTGAACTTACTGCATAAATTACTTCTCAATATTTATAGATCACATTTCTTTCATGTCTATGTATGTTTTGTCTGCATGTATGTATGTGTACATATATATATGTCTGCATGCATGTATGTGTGCAAGTCTGGTGCCTGCAAAGACACAAGAGGGTGCTAGATCCCCTAGAAATAAATTTACAGATGTCTGTGAGCTTCCTTCCATGTAGGTGTGGTTGTAGGTTGAAGGGTTTGTGCTGAGGTACTGAGGACTGCCTTTCTCCTCCAGGAGCCTGCAGAGTGCCTTCCAGTACCCTGAACTCTGGTTAGTAGGTGAATAATCTAGTTAGACAGTAGCTCAACTTCTCCATATTCAGTGACAGAAGTGTCACCTTCAGAAACAAGACCCTAACATCAGGTTTTGTGAGCAACCAAGAGCCTTAGCAATAGCTGTGCTGTTTGCTGGTTTCCATGGGTCTCTGGTTAACGACTCAACAGGCTGTAACCTGTTCCTGGCACTGGAGGTTTCATTTGGTGGCACAGTTGTCTAGCCGAAGCCTTCTCTCCCCTGCTGTTTTTTTTGTCTCACTGTGGGTTCCTTTCACCTATGTATAGGAAGCTTTTAGGGTACTCGGTTTCCATATAGGTTTTCAAAGAACCTTTAGTATTGCTTGTCCCTCTCTATTTTCCCTTCTTTACCTTTCTGTCCCATCCCCCTTTTATTAAACCATCCAATTCTAGTTTTCCTTTTAGTTTCCAAACACTATAGACTACTTCCTTTCCTTGAGAGATACTCTCCTCCTTTCTGGTCCCTTTGTAGATTTCAAACCTCTGTGTATTATGATTGTAGTTGAAATATCAGAACCTGAAAAGGGAACATCCTTAAAAGAGAAAACATACAATATTTGTCTACATGTGCTGAGTATTGTATGTATGCTTTTGTTGGTGGAGTCTGACATGGGCATACGCAGAACACACATGGTGCACAGCTGCTGAGCGCCATTGTGTGCTCACAGCGCATCACTATGCCCATGGAACTCTGTTGCTAAGGAGGAAGCAGAGTTCAGCTCACACTGAGCTAAGGATCTGCCCTAGCAGGACGCTTATTTGGTTCAGTGGGGAAACGTAACTAGGGTTTTGAACATTTCTTGTTGGGTTGGGAGGGTGCGGGTAGCTAAAGGGGAAAGAAGGGAGGGTCGGGAGGGCCGGGAGGGCCCGGAGGGCCGGGAGGGCCCCCAGGGCCCGGAGGACCTGCAGAGCCTTGAGGCTCAACATGCAGGATGACTTCGAAGATGATGCCCTGACTTTTAGAGCCCCTCAGCGGACTCACTGGTACACCTGCCTGTGGCCCGCATGCCCGGGTCATGGGTGCTTTGATTGGAAACGGCCGCAATTTCAACTGTATGACCCTGTGGGGCAGCTGCAAAGGGCGGCCAGTGTGGGTGATGTGGCATTAGTTGAAAATGGCAGCGAATACCACATAAACGAAATCGACAGGAGGGGCAGGTAATGCGGCCCAGGGATGGGCGAGGGGCAGGAGGGGTGGAAAATGTTGGGGACAGTCAGGGTCTACCAGGGAGAAACATACTTTCTAGATCTGCAGCCTGAGGGAGGGCAGAGGTCATACTGCTTAAGGCTCTTCTTTCATGGAGACCACTGGACTTTGTGCCTGCTTTAGGCTCTTAGGCACCTGAAACCTGCACACCTTGGAAGGGCAGGTAATAAATCTTTCAACAGAGTTTCTCTAAGGACCAAACTCACCCAACACTACATGTTTGTATTCTAAAGGATCTCTGAAAATCTTGATGTGCCTGAATCTAGAACAGAGGACAAGGGCAGTACCTCTGCTATTAAGGTAAAATTCTCCTTTGTGAAATTCGTTTTCTTATGAATTTTGTTAAAATGCAGCAGCAGTCTACCTATCACAGTTTTATATGGAGATTTGGTCAGAGAAAAGCGTTTGGTATTTGTGAACCATCCTTTTTATAAATTCCAGTTAGCAGTAAGTCCTTGCAGGTAGCAGTGGCCCAATAGGAGAATGAGCTGGAAACACAGGAAGGTGCCTGATGTTTGACCAAGGATGGCTTGCAGAAATAAATACACATTAGACTGATTTTAAAAACGATTGAGGTGATGCACCTGAATACATTTTAACTGGTCCAGTTATTGCAGTGGTCCAGGCATCACCCAGGTACCTTTTCCTTCAGCATAATTGCAGGTAGGTTTTCTCTTCCCTTTGATATTCCTATTTCAGGATCACAGATAAGAGCATCTACTCTGTTTGTCTCTTTGTTTCTGTGTTTACACTAGCAAAAAATGTGGAAATTTAGCTATTTGTAATGTGTTCAACCAAGTTTTCATTATGAAGAGATTACAGCGTGTTTTCTATTTGATTCCACTAGGAGGATAATGAGAACTCTTCCTCCAGTCACACAGTAAGTGTTTTCCCCATTAGCCAGCAGCTGTGGATGTTCAGATTCAGTTACCATATAGTAAGACTTTGATTTCTGGATATTGGTTCTCTATTTGACAATAATATACACTCTGATTCTTTGTATCATGTTCACACATTTACAATATTTTAGGGTTGTAATCAGACATTTAACTATTCATAGTAAAGTGTCCTCATCACCATGCACTGCTAGAGGTCCGGAAACCTGTTTGTAACCTGGAGCCCTAAAGTAAGGGTTTGTGTGAATCAGAAGTTGAATATTAATGACTTTTGAGTGTGACTCAGTGTACCAGTGGGTTTCTCTAAAGCAGTTTCACAGATGCTATGATATGGAGGACACTAGTAAGCGAGAGTTTATTTACAAATGGAAAATAACATGCATTTTGCATCCCAAACGTAGAAGAGAAACTCTGATGAAAGGGGCCTATTAAAATTAATAATCATCTCACATGAGATTCAGAAATTTTAAAATATGGTGAGTTCAGTTCAGTCTCAGTCACAGGGAAAAACCCAGTTTCTCAGTTCATGATTTTCTCAATCTAGTTAGCAGAAATATTTTTACTTATCATAGTAATTTGTAAATAGATAAGCATATTAGCAGATATTTTACTTTTAAGTAATAGTTTCTACTTTCCATGTCTCAATACCTTGTCCTGGTAAGGGATAAAGTAGTTTTGAAATTGTGCACCCCAAATCAAAAGAGTTCATTTCCTAATCAAACCAGGAAAGTCGATCCTCTGTCTTTTCATTGCAGAACATACAGAAACAATTTCTATATTCTAACAAGATGGCCACAATAAAGAAGAGAGAAAAAGCAGTTCTAAGAAAATCAGTGATGAACCTAAGTTCTCTGGGAGAGGCAATGCCTGAATACTCTAGAAAAAAACATGCTTGATTGTAATTCCCAATAACTTGAAAATTAACATAATTGCTTATGAGGGGAGTGATGCCTTTGTGTATCTATGTCTGCATAGTTGCAAATAGTGTCAGAAAAGAGGAACCCAGTCACAAATACATCCTTCACCTCCTTCATACCCTCACTCCTGGGAATACCCATGCTAGTTAGTGACCTTCTTAGGCAGTAGATCTCAATCTCTCTAATGCTGTGACCATTTAATACAGTTCCTCATGTTGTGGTGACCCTAACCGTAAAATGATTTTTGCTGCTAATTCAAAACTTCATAACTGTAATTTTACATGCAGGCATGTACATACACATGCACACACTCACACATGCATGCACACAGGCACGTGCACACACACACACCACCACCACCACCACCACCACCAAGCAAAAGAAAGAGCAAGACAGAGAATGAAGGGATAGCACATGTTTCAATGTTTAAATACTTTTGTTACCATTTAGGAGACTGGTTAACCTTTGGGATATGGTCTAGCTAGCAGAATGTTGTCTGTGGTGGGTCTTAAAGGTCATCCCTATATTTGGAACCAGTTCTGGGTTGTATGCTTCCCTGTCTACCAGCATGTGAGAAGCAATAGACCACTGCCACAGACAAAGCCTCTCTGTTTGCTTTCCCTTCTTCAACTGCTGGAGGGAACGTCATTCAGTTATAGTAGGGAAGGCAAGCAGGAGTTTCCTGTAGCCATGAGTCTTCCTTCCTTCCTTCCTTCCTTCCTTCCTTCCTTCCTTCCTTCCTTCCTTCAATAATCTCTGTTAGCATTTTGTCACAGCAGGTATAAAAGGAATAACCTTCATTAGTGTTTTTATTTATTGTATTCATTTTTTCTTTTATTATTTTAGGACAATCTTTTTTATTTTACATACCAATCCCAGATCCCTGTCCTTCCCTCCCTCTTTCTCCCCCTACCATCCCCCACCCTCTCCCCATCCATTTTGCAGAGAGGATGAGGTCTCCCATGTGGAGTCAACAAAGTCTGTCATATCCCTTGAGGCAGGACCAAGGCCATCCTCCCTGTATCTAGACTGAGCAAAGTATCCCTCCATAGGGAATGGGCTCCAAAAAAGCCAGTTCATACACTAGGGATAAATAATTCCTGGTCCCACTTCCTGTGGCCCAACAAAGCTCTCCAGGCCATATAACTGTCACCCATATTCACCAGGCCTAGTTTGGTCGTATGCACGTTACCCAGTTGTCAGTCAAGAGCCAGTGAGCTCCCACTTTCTTTGGTCAACTATTTCTGTGGGTTTCTCTAAATTCAACCACATACCCGGTAACAAAGCAAATCTCAACAGATAAAAAAAATTGAAATAACCACGTCTTATCGAATGACCTTTGGTTTAAAGTTGGAATTCAACAACACTAATTGCAAAAATCTCACAAACTCATGGATACTGAACAATTTTCAATAGAAATAAAGGAAGACTTCCTAGAATTTAATAAAAATGAATGCACAACATACCCAATTCTTTGAGATACTTTGAAAGCAGTACGAACAGGAAAATTCTTAGCAACAAGTACCTACATAAAGAAGCTGAAAAAACTCACACTACAGTCTCAACAGCACACTAGAAAGCTGTAGAATAAAACAGCAAACTCACCCAGGAGGAGGAGATGGCAGGGAATAATCAGATTGAGGACTAAAATCAATAAAACAGAAACAAAGAAAACAATACAAAGAGTCAGTAGGACAAAGAGCTGCTTTTTTTTGTAGAATATCAACAATATAGACAAACCCTTATCTAAAGAGCCCAAAAGAAAAACAGAGAATATCCAAATTAACAAAATCAGAAATGAGAAGGGGGACATAACATCAGACACTGAGGAAATCCAGTGAATCATCAGATCATACTTGAAACCTGTACTCCACAAAACTGGAAATTGTAAAGGAAATGGTCATTTTCTTTTGTGTTTTTTATTGATTTTTATTGAGCTCTACATTTTTCTCTGCTCCTCTTCCTGCCTCTCCCCCTTCAACTCTCCCCCAAGGTCCCCATGCTCCCAATTTACTCAGGAGAGCTTGTCTTTTTCTACTTCTCATGAAGATTATATCTATACAAGTCTCTCTTAGTGTCCTCATTGTTGTCTAAGTTCTCTGGGATTGTGGTTTGTAGGCTGGCTTTCTTTGCTTTATGTTTAAAATTCACCTATGAGTGAGTGCATATGATAATTGTCTTTCTATGTCTGGGTTACCTCACTCAAAATAATGTTTTCTAGCTCCATCAATTTTCATTCAAAATTCAAGATAAGGTATAAAGCAAGTAAAAGAGCTACCTTACTTACACCACTTACCAATCTCCAATAGCTTAAGAGCTACCTAATTAACTTTAAGCATCTCAGTTCAACATTACGAGAGACAGAAACAGATTCGACATAACTATTACACCTAATGAAACCATTGGTAGCTGTAATTTTAATATTTTTAAAACTAAACTCAAGTGTTCTGTCTTTTAGGCCTAATCCAATTTGCTTTCTAAATTATTATTAGCTATTATGTATGAACAAATGAGTAATTGGTCAAGGGAGGTCTTAGCAGGGAGATAGATCTCAAGAGATTTTAATGAGCAGACATTCACTTGCCAGACATCTTCCAAGATTTCAGTGAAAATTCATTAGCATAAAAAGTAACATGATTAATATAAATAGAAGTATTAGACTAATGCAGAAGTTTTAGGCTGATACAGAAAGTCAATGGTAATGTGATGAGTGTGGCAACCATGGAGTGTTTCCCTTGGCATGAAGGGAACAACATCATGGATATGCAAAGGTTAGACTACAAACCACAATATCACTAACAGATTAAGATATTAGCATATTCTTGATGCAACTAAAGCAAAACATCAGTGGTTTCTATCCTTCAAAGATGCGACTGAAATAAAAGCAGACATCACTTTTCTGAGGTTAGAGTTGCATAAAATGATATTAACACATGAGTTCTCCAGAATCCATTATCTGGCAATTGCAGCATAGTGAGTATAAAATCACCAACCCCAGCGAGATAATGTTGGTTCCTGATGCTAACAGAATATTAAGTAGGAGACTTCATGAAGAGGTCCAGCCAGGCATGCGGAGAAAGGACACAGGCCACAAAGGCACAAAGATGATGCTATGCCTAGGAAAAAGAAAAACCTCACATCTCAATGAGTTTACTCCATATTCATTCTGAACTGCTAAAAACCAATCTCTGTCTCTATCTTCAACTCTCTCCCCTCTCAAACACAGTCATCTTTTCATTAAAAAGCGAGAACACACACAAACACAGAAACACACACATGCGAACAGGTCAGAGCACTAACATTGTAACTCTAATGTACTGAGTTATATCTCAGAGAACACAACAACAGCAAGTGTCTGCCATACATAATCCCAACACACAGATATCTAGATTAGAGGCGGAGAGTAGAACAGCCCTTAAACCTACAAACCAGTCAGAGTGAAAAACGAAAAGCAGCTGAATCACTGAAAAATCATCTCACAACAGGAAAAAAGGAGAGAGTCATTCCTGAAGGTTCTTCTTTGCCCCTCACAAAAAGAAACACAAATATACATACACACATATACAGAGACACAAACACACATACAAATGAACCAGAGCAGGACCCTTTTAAGATTCTCAAACTCTGGGCATTGAACCAAACAGAAAGGAAAGAAAGGTTACACGATATCAGTGGTTACAGTGAGAAAAATTCCCTGAGCAAACAAATATTTGGGGACTATAAATCAAGACCCTGGCATTAACAGAAAAGATCTTCTAAAGTGAATAAAAATCAGTGACATATTTAATGAAAACTGACATCTCAAAATTTCCTTAAAGATTGAAGAAACCAAGCCGGAAGGATTTCTTCCTGCAAATTATGACGACGGCATAGTGCCCCAACCTACCGCCGACACTGAATTACCTACATATCCAGGTACAAGTCACAGAGTTGACACTCTTTGGAATCTGAGAAGCTACACTTCACGACACCACAATGAATCACACACATTCTTTAGGACTTCCATTGGACATGCAAGGGGGAGACCACAGGCTGACGCTGAGCCTTCTGCTGGTAGCCACACTAGTGACACCATGGAACCTCTGCAACATTATTTTTTTGACAGTTAATAAACACTTGGAATGTATTTGAAAACAATCACAACCATGAACTTTGTTACAATTAGGGTCCCTCTTGGTTCTCCACAATGATACTGAGTATGCTCACAAGGGATTCCCATTGTTGAGTCTTAAAACAAGCATCTTTAAAGGAAAAAAAAAACTCAGCAAACTACCATTTAAGTTTTTTTAATGTTTCTTCACAAATAGTGAAAATACTAAAGTACAGACAATAATAATCATGATGTTGTGGCCAACATTATAAATATGGAATTCTAAATTTAAAACATTTTCTGGTTTTAAAAATAAATCTGGTCATCCATGCAGTTGTGCAGGTCTCCCTAGTAGGGCCGGTCTCTAAGTTCCTGTCCATTCTCGCCTTTATCCATTTACGCAGGTCCTGCGGGTCCTCCAGGTCCACCCCTTCTTCATTCCATCTGTTCCATCAATGGTCCAGGAGGACTCCAGGTGTAGTGGGAGCTGCGGGCTGCGTTCCTGCCACCCTGCTCCTGGCCACCTGGCTAGTTCATGCCCCAAAATAACAACACATAAATTGTATTCTTTTAAACACTGCCTGGCCCATTATATCTAGCCCCTTCTAGGCTAATTCTCACGTACTAATGTAGCCAATTTCTAATAATCTGTGTAGCACCCCAAGGTGCACTTACCGGGAAGATTCTAGCCTACTTCCATCCTGGGTCAGGGCTTCATGGTGTCTGCTCTGAGAGGAGCTGCCCTGCATCGGAGTTCACTTCCCCTTCCTCCCAGCATTCTGTTCTGTTTACTCTACCCAGCTTTGTTCAAACCAATGAGGGCCAGGCAGTTTTTTTATTAATTAATCAATGACCTTCCTCCATCACCCAGGACCACGTCATATTCCTCCACCAAAACGATCTCGGTCCAAGATACTGACAAGTCTGAAGCAATTTGTGTCTTCACCTTTGTCACCTCGGAACATTTCTCCAGCACCACCACGGTCCATAAGTCCGCCTGATCCTCGCTGCATGCCACCAAGGCAGCCTCACCAGGTGAAAACAGAGAGCCACATTATGAAGGTTATTCTCAGCGCACGCCCCCCAACACACACACACACACACACACACACACACACACACACACACAGCTTAGCAGGTCCCCTTTTAAGATTCTCAAACTCGGGGCTTTGAATCACACAGGAAAAAAAATTACACGATAACAGTGGTTACAGTGATAAAATTTCCCGGAGCAAACAATTATTTGGGGACTATAAATCAAGACCCTGGCATTAAAAGATAAGTTCTTCTAAAGTGAATAAAAATCAGTGACATATTTAATGAAAACTAACATCTCAAAATTTCCTTAAAGGTTGATGAAACCAAGCCGGAAGGATTTCTTCCTGCAAATTATGACGACGGCATTGTGCCCCAACCTACCGCTGACACTGAATTACCTACATATCCAGGTACAAGTCACAGAGTTGACACTCTTTGGAATCTGAGAAGCTACACTTCACGACACCACAATGAATCACACACATTCTTTAGGACTTACATTGGACATGCAAGGGGGAGACCACAGGCTGACGCTGAGCCTTCTGCTGGTAGCCACAGTAGTGACACCATGGAACCTCTGCAACATTATTTTTTTGACAGTTAATAAACACTTGGAATGTATTTGAAACCAATCACAACCATGAAGTTTGTTACAATTAGGGTCCCTCCTGGTTCTCCACAATGATACTGAGTATGCTCACAAGGGGTTCCCATTGTCGAGTCTTGAAACAAGCATCTTTAAAAGAAAAAAAAAACTCAGCAAACTACCATTTAAGTTTTTTTAATGTTTCTTCACAAATAGTGAAAATACTAATGTACAGACAATAATAATCATGATGTTGTGGCCAACATTATAAATATGGTATTCTAAATTTAAAACATTTTCTGGTTTTAAAAATAAATCTGGTCATCCATGCAGTTGTGCAGGTCTCCCTAGTAGGGCCGGTCTCTAAGTTCCTGTCCATTCTCGCCTTTATCCGTTTACGCAGGCCCTCCGGGTCCTCCAGGTCCACCCCTTCTTCATTCCATCTGTTCCATCAATGGTCCAGGAGGACTCCAGGTGTAGTGGGAGCTGCGGGCTGCATTCCTGCCACCCTGCTGCTGGCCACGTGGATAGTTCATGCCCCCAAAATAACAACACACAAATTGTATTCTTTTAAACACTGCCTGGCCCATTATATCTAGCCCCTTCTAGGCTAATTCTCACGTACTAATGTAGCCAATTTCTAATAATCTGTGTAGCACCCCAAGGTGCGCTTACCGGGAAGATTCTAGCCTACTTCCATCCTGGGTCAGGGCTTCATGGTGTCTGCTCTGAGAGGAGCTGCCCTGCATCTGAGTTCACTTCCCCTTTCTCCCAGCATTCTGTTTGTTTACTCCACCCACCTATGTTCAAACCAATGAGGGCCAGGCAGTTTTTTTATTAATTAATCAATGACCTTCCTCCATCACCCAGGACCACGTCATATTCCTCCACCCAAACGATCTCGGTCCAAGAAACTGAGAAGTCTGAAGCAATTTGTGTCTTCACCTTTGTCACCTCGGAACATTTCTCCAGCACCGCCACGGTCCATAAGTCCGCCTGATCCTCGCTGCATGCCACCAAGGCAGCCTCACCAGGTGAAAACAGAGAGCCACCTTATGAAGGTTATTCTCAGCCCATGCCCCCCAACACACACACACACACACACACACACACACACACACACACACACACACACATAGCTTAGCAGGTCCCCTTTTAAGATTCTCAAACTCGGGGCTTTGAATCACACAGGAAAAAAAATTACACGATAACAGTGGTTACAGTGATAATATTTCCCGGAGCAAACAATTATTTGGGGACTATAAATCAAGACCCTGGCATTAAAAGATAAGTTCTTCTAAAGTGAATAAAAATCAGTGACATATTTAATGAAAACTAACATCTCAAAATTTCCTTAAAGGTTGATGAAACCAAGCCGGAAGGATTTCTTCCTGCAAATTATGACGACGGCATTGTGCCCCAACCTACCGCTGACACTGAATTACCTACATATCCAGGTACAAGTCACAGAGTTGACACTCTTTGGAATCTGAGAAGCTACACTTCATGACACCACAATGAATCACACACATTCTTTAGGACTTACATTGGACATGCAAGGGGGAGACCACAGGCTGACGCTGAGCCTTCTGCTGGTAGCCACACTAGTGACACCATGGAACCTCTGCAACATTATTTTTTTGACAGTTAATAAACACTTGGAATGTATTTGAAAACAATCACAACCATGAACTTTGTTACAATTAGGGTCCCTCTTGGTTCTCCACAATGATAACTGAGTATGCTCACAAGGGATTTCCATTGTTGAGTCTTAAAACAAGCATCTTTAAAGGAAAAAAAAAACTCAGCAAACTACCATTTAAGTTTTTTTAATGTTTCTTCACAAATAGTGAAAATACTAAAGTACAGACAATAATAATCATGATGTTGTGGCCAACATTATAAATATGGAATTCTAAATTTAAAACATTTTCTGGTTTTAAAAATAAATCTGGTCATCCATGCAGTTGTGCAGGTCTCCCTAGTAGGGCCGGTCTCTAAGTTCCTGTCCATTCTCGCCTTTATCCATTTACGCAGGTCCTGCGGGTCCTCCAGGTCCACCCCTTCTTCATTCCATCTGTTCCATCAATGGTCCAGGAGGACTCCAGGTGTAGTGGGAGCTGCGGGCTGCGTTCCTGCCACCCTGCTCCTGGCCACCTGGCTAGTTCATGCCCCAAAATAACAACACATAAATTGTATTCTTTTAAACACTGCCTGGCCCATTATATCTAGCCCCTTCTAGGCTAATTCTCACGTACTAATGTAGCCAATTTCTAATAATCTGTGTAGCACCCCAAGGTGCACTTACCGGGAAGATTCTAGCCTACTTCCATCCTGGGTCAGGGCTTCATGGTGTCTGCTCTGAGAGGAGCTGCCCTGCATCGGAGTTCACTTCCCCTTCCTCCCAGCATTCTGTTCTGTTTACTCTACCCAGCTTTGTTCAAACCAATGAGGGCCAGGCAGTTTTTTTATTAATTAATCAATGACCTTCCTCCATCACCCAGGACCACGTCATATTCCTCCACCAAAACGATCTCGGTCCAAGATACTGACAAGTCTGAAGCAATTTGTGTCTTCACCTTTGTCACCTCGGAACATTTCTCCAGCACCACCACGGTCCATAAGTCCGACTCATCCTCGCTGCATGCCACCAAGGCAGCCTCACCAGGTGAAAACAGAGAGCCACCTTATGAAGGTTATTCTCAGCGCACGCCCCCCAACACACACACACACACACACACACACACACACACACACATAGCTTAGCAGGTCCCCTTTTAAGATTCTCTAACTCGGGGCTTTGAATCACACAGGAAAAAAAATTACACGATAACAGTGGTTACAGTGATAAAATTTCCCGGAGCAAACAATTATTTGGGGACTATAAATCAAGACCCTGGCATTAAAAGATAAGTTCTTCTAAAGTGAATAAAAATCAGTGACATATTTAATGAAAACTAACATCTCAAAATTTCCTTAAAGGTTGATGAAACCAAGCCGGAAGGATTTCTTCCTGCAAATTATGACGACGGCATTGTGCCCCAACCTACCGCTGACACTGAATTACCTACATATCCAGGTACAAGTCACAGAGTTGACACTCTTTGGAATCTGAGAAGCTACACTTCACGACACCACAATGAATCACACACATTCTTTAGGACTTACATTGGACATGCAAGGGGGAGACCACAGGCTGACGCTGAGCCTTCTGCTGGTAGCCACAGTAGTGACACCATGGAACCTCTGCAACATTATTTTTTTGACAGTTAATAAACACTTGGAATGTATTTGAAACCAATCACAACCATGAAGTTTGTTACAATTAGGGTCCCTCCTGGTTCTCCACAATGATACTGAGTATGCTCACAAGGGGTTCCCATTGTCGAGTCTTGAAACAAGCATCTTTAAAAGAAAAAAAAAACTCAGCAAACTACCATTTAAGTTTTTTTAATGTTTCTTCACAAATAGTGAAAATACTAATGTACAGACAATAATAATCATGATGTTGTGGCCAACATTATAAATATGGAATTCTAAATTTAAAACATTTTCTGGTTTTAAAAATAAATCTGGTCATCCATGCAGTTGTGCAGGTCTCCCTAGTAGGGCCGGTCTCTAAGTTCCTGTCCATTCTCGCCTTTATCCGTTTACGCAGGCCCTCCGGGTCCTCCAGGTCCACCCCTTCTTCATTCCATCTGTTCCATCAATGGTCCAGGAGGACTCCAGGTGTAGTGGGAGCTGCGGGCTGCGTTCCTGCCACCCTGCTGCTGGCCACGTGGATAGTTCATGCCCCCAAAATAACAACACACAAATTGTATTCTTTTAAACACTGCCTGGCCCATTATATCTAGCCCCTTCTAGGCTAATTCTCACGTACTAATGTAGCCAATTTCTAATAATCTGTGTAGCACCCCAAGGTGCGCTTACCGGGAAGATTCTAGCCTACTTCCATCCTGGGTCAGGGCTTCATGGTGTCTGCTCTGAGAGGAGCTGCCCTGCATCTGAGTTCACTTCCCCTTTCTCCCAGCATTCTGTTTGTTTACTCCACCCACCTATGTTCAAACCAATGAGGGCCAGGCAGTTTTTTTATTAATTAATCAATGACCTTCCTCCATCACCCAGGACCACGTCATATTCCTCCACCAAAACGATCTCGGTCCAAGAAACTGAGAAGTCTGAAGCAATTTGTGTCTTCACCTTTGTCACCTCGGAACATTTCTCCAGCACCGCCACGGTCCATAAGTCCGCCTGATCCTCGCTGCATGCCACCAAGGCAGCCTCACCAGGTGAAAACAGAGAGCCACCTTATGAAGGTTATTCTCAGCCCACGCCCCCTACACACACACACACACACACACACACACACACACACACACACAGCTTAGCAGGTCCCCTTTTAAGATTCTCAAACTCGGGGCTTTGAATCACACAGGAAAAAAATTACACGATAACAGTGGTTACAGTGATAATATTTCCCGGAGAAAACAATTATTTGGGGACTATAAATCAAGACCCTGGCATTAAAAGATAAGTTCTTCTAAAGTGAATAAAAATCAGTGACATATTTAATGAAAACTAACATCTCAAAATTTCCTTAAAGGTTGATGAAACCAAGCCGGAAGGATTTCTTCCTGCAAATTATGATGACGGCATTGTGCCCCAACCTACCGCTGACACTGAATTACCTACATATCCAGGTACAAGTCACAGAGTTGACACTCTTTGGAATCTGAGAAGCTACACTTCATGACACCACAATGAATCACACACATTCTTTAGGACTTACATTGGACATGCAAGGGGGAGACCACAGGCTGACGCTGAGCCTTCTGCTGGTAGCCACACTAGTGACACCATGGAACCTCTGCAACATTATTTTTTTGACAGTTAATAAACACTTGGAATGTATTTGAAACCAATCACAACCATGAAGTTTGTTACAATTAGGGTCCCTCCTGGTTCTCCACAATGATACTGAGTATGCTCACAAGGGGTTCCCATTGTCGAGTCTTGAAACAAGCATCTTTAAAAGAAAAAAGAAACTCAGCAAACTACCATTTAAGTTTTTTTAATGTTTCTTCACAAATAGTGAAAATACTAAAGTACAGACAATAATAATCATGATGTTGTGGCCAACATTATAAATATGGAATTCTAAATTTAAAACATTTTCTGGTTTTAAAAATAAATCTGGTCATCCATGCAGTTGTGCAGGTCTCCCTAGTAGGGCCGGTCTCTAAGTTCCTGTCCATTCTCGCCTTTATCCATTTACGCAGGTCCTGCGGGTCCTCCAGGTCCACCCCTTCTTCATTCCATCTGTTCCATCAATGGTCCAGGAGGACTCCAGGTGTAGTGGGAGCTGCCGGCTGCGTTCCTGCCACCCTGCTCCTGGCCACCTGGCTAGTTCATGCCCCAAAATAACAACACATAAATTGTATTCTTTTAAACACTGCCTGGCCCATTATATCTAGCCCCTTCTAGGCTAATTCTCACGTACTAATGTAGCCAATTTCTAATAATCTGTGTAGCACCCCAAGGTGCACTTACCGGGAAGATTCTAGCCTACTTCCATCCTGGGTCAGGGCTTCATGGTGTCTGCTCTGAGAGGAGCTGCCCTGCATCTGAGTTCACTTCCCCTTCCTCCCAGCATTCTGTTCTGTTTACTCCACCCACCTATGTTCAAACCAATGAGGGCCAGGCAGTTTTTTTATTAATTAATCAATGACCTTCCTCCATCACCCAGGACCACGTCATATTCCTCCACCAAAACGATCTCGGTCCAAGAAACTGAGAAGTCTGAAGCAATTTGTGTCTTCACCTTTGTCACCTCGGAACATTTCTCCAGCACCGCCACGGTCCATAAGTCCGCCTCATCCTCGCTGCATGCCACCAAGGCAGCCTCACCAGGTGAAAACAGAGAGCCACCTTATGAAGGTTATTCTCAGCGCACGCCCCCCAACACACACACACACACACACACACACACACACACACACACACACATAGCTTAGCAGGTCCCCTTTTAAGATTCTCAAACTCGGGGCTTTGAATCACACAGGAAAAAAAATTACACGATAACAGTAGTTACAGTGATAAAATGTCCCGGAGCAAACAATTATTTGGGGACTATAAATCAAGACCCTGGCATTAATAGATAAGTTCTTCTAAAGTGAATAAAAATCAGTGACATATTTAATGAAAACTAACATCTCAAAATTTCCTTAAAGGTTGATGACACCAAGCCGGAAGGATTTCTTCCTGCAAATTATGACGACGGCATTGTGCCCCAACCTACCGCTGACTCTGAATTACCTACATTTCCAGGTACAAGTCACAGAGTGACACTCTTTGGAATCTGAGAAGCTACACTTCACGACACCACAATGAATCACACACATTCTTTAGGACTTACATTGGACATGCAAGGGGGAGACCACAGGCTGACCCTGAGCTTGCTCCTAGTAGCCACACTAGTGACACCATGGAACCCCTGCAACATTATTTTTTTGACAGTTAATAAACACTTGGAATGTATTTGAAAATAATCACAACCATGAACTTAGTTACAATTAGGGTCCCTCTTGGTTCTCCACAATGATACTGAGTATGCTCACAAGGGATTCTCATTGCTGAGTCTAAAAACAAGCATCTTTAAAAGAAAAAAAAACTCAGCAAACTACCATTTAAGTTTTTTTAATGTTTCTTCACAAATGGTGAAAATGCTAAAGTACAGACAATAATAATAATAATGTTGTGGCCAACATTATGAATATGGAATTCTAAATTTAAAACATTTTCTGGGCCGGGCGGTGGTGGCGCACGCCTTTAATCCCAGCACTTGGGAGGCAGAGGCAGGCGGATCTCTGTGAGTTCGAGACCAGCCTGGTCTACAAGAGCTAGTTCCAGGACAGGCTCCAAAACCACAGAGAAACCCTGTCTCGAAAAACCCAAAAAAAAAAAATATTTTTTTGGTTTTAAAAAATAAATCTGGTCATCCATGCAGCTGTGCACGTCTCCCTAGTAGGGCCGGTCTCTAAGTTCCTGTCCATTCTCGCCTTTATCCATTTACGCAGGTCCTCCGGGTCCTCCAGGTCCACCCCTTCTTCATTCCATCTGTTCCATCAATGGTCCAGGAGGACTCCAGGTGTAGTGGGAGCTGCGGGCTGCGTTCCTGCCACCCTGCTCCTGGCCACCTGGCTAGTTCATGCCCCAAAATAACAACACACAAATTGTATTCTTTTAAACACTGCCTGGCCCATTATATCTAGCCCCTTCTAGGCTAATTCTCACGTACTAATGTAGCCAATTTCTAATAATCTGTGTAGCACCCCAAGGGGCGCTTACCGGGAAGATTCTAGCCTTCTTCCATCCTGGGTCAGGGCTTCATGGAGTCTGCTCTGAGAGGAGCTGCCCTGCATCTGAGTTCACTTCCCCTTCCTCCCAGAATTCTGTTCTGTTTACTCCACCCACCTATGTTCGAACCAATGAGGGCCAGGCAGTTTTTTTATTAATTAATCAATGACCTTCCTCCATCACCCAGGACCACGTCATATTCCTCCACCAAAACGATCTCGGTCCAAGATACTGACAAGTCTGAAGCAATTTGTGTCTTCACCTTTGTCACCTCGGAACATTTCTCCAGCACCACCACGGTCCATAAGTCCGCCTGATCCTCGCTGCATGCCACCAAGGCAGCCTCACCAGGTGAAAACAGAGAGCCACCTTATGAAGGTTATTCTCAGCCAATGCCCCCCAACACAAACACCCACACACACACACATACACACACACATAAGGCTGAGCCGGTCCCCTTTTAAGATTCTCAAACTCGGGGCTTTGAATCACACAGGAAAAACAAATTACACGATAACAGTAGTTACAGTGATAAAATGTCCCGGAGCAAACAATTATTTGGGGACTATAAATCAAGACCCTGGCATTAAAAGATAAGTTCTTCTAAAGTGAATAAAAATCAGTGACATATTTAATGAAAACTAACATCTCAAAATTTCCTTAAAGGTTGATGAAACCAAGCCGGAAGGATTTCTTCCTGCAAATTATGACGACGGCATTGTGCCCCAACCTACCGCTGACACTGAATTACCTACATATCCAGGTACAAGTCACAGAGTTGACACTCTTTGGAATCTGAGAAGCTACACTTCACGACACCACAATGAATCACACACATTCTTTAGGACTTACATTGGACATGCAAGGGGGAGTCCACAGGCTGACGCTGAGCCTTCTGCTGGTAGCCACACTAGTGACACCATGGAACCTCTGCAACATTATTTTTTTGACAGTTAATAAACACTTGGAATGTATTTGAAAACAATCACAACCATGAACTTTGTTACAATTAGGGTCCCTCTTGGTTCTCCACAATGATACTGAGTATGCTCACAAGGGATTTCCATTGTTGAGTCTTAAAACAAGCATCTTTAAAGGAAAAAAAAAACTCAGCAAACTACCATTTAAGTTTTTTTAATGTTTCTTCACAAATAGTGAAAATACTAAAGTACAGACAATAATAATCATGATGTTGTGGCCAACATTATAAATATGGAATTCTAAATTTAAAACATTTTCTGGTTTTAAAAATAAATCTGGTCATCCATGCAGTTGTGCAGGTCTCCCTAGTAGGGCCGGTCTCTAAGTTCCTGTCCATTCTCGCCTTTATCCATTTACGCAGGTCCTGCGGGTCCTCCAGGTCCACCCCTTCTTCATTCCATCTGTTCCATCAATGGTCCAGGAGGACTCCAGGTGTAGTGGGAGCTGCGGGCTGCGTTCCTGCCACCCTGCTCCTGGCCACCTGGCTAGTTCATGCCCCAAAATAACAACACATAAATTGTATTCTTTTAAACACTGCCTGGCCCATTATATCTAGCCCCTTCTAGGCTAATTCTCACGTACTAATGTAGCCAATTTCTAATAATCTGTGTAGCACCCCAAGGTGCACTTACCGGGAAGATTCTAGCCTACTTCCATCCTGGGTCAGGGCTTCATGGTGTCTGCTCTGAGAGGAGCTGCCCTGCATCGGAGTTCACTTCCCCTTCCTCCCAGCATTCTGTTCTGTTTACTCTACCCAGCTTTGTTCAAACCAATGAGGGCCAGGCAGTTTTTTTATTAATTAATCAATGACCTTCCTCCATCACCCAGGACCACGTCATATTCCTCCACCAAAACGATCTCGGTCCAAGATACTGACAAGTCTGAAGCAATTTGTGTCTTCACCTTTGTCACCTCGGAACATTTCTCCAGCACCACCACGGTCCATAAGTCCGACTCATCCTCGCTGCATGCCACCAAGGCAGCCTCACCAGGTGAAAACAGAGAGCCACCTTATGAAGGTTATTCTCAGCGCACGCCCCCCAACACACACACACACACACACACACACACACACACACACATAGCTTAGCAGGTCCCCTTTTAAGATTCTCTAACTCGGGGCTTTGAATCACACAGGAAAAAAAATTACACGATAACAGTGGTTACAGTGATAAAATTTCCCGGAGCAAACAATTATTTGGGGACTATAAATCAAGACCCTGGCATTAAAAGATAAGTTCTTCTAAAGTGAATAAAAATCAGTGACATATTTAATGAAAACTAACATCTCAAAATTTCCTTAAAGGTTGATGAAACCAAGCCGGAAGGATTTCTTCCTGCAAATTATGACGACGGCATTGTGCCCCAACCTACCGCTGACACTGAATTACCTACATATCCAGGTACAAGTCACAGAGTTGACACTCTTTGGAATCTGAGAAGCTACACTTCACGACACCACAATGAATCACACACATTCTTTAGGACTTACATTGGACATGCAAGGGGGAGACCACAGGCTGACGCTGAGCCTTCTGCTGGTAGCCACAGTAGTGACACCATGGAACCTCTGCAACATTATTTTTTTGACAGTTAATAAACACTTGGAATGTATTTGAAACCAATCACAACCATGAAGTTTGTTACAATTAGGGTCCCTCCTGGTTCTCCACAATGATACTGAGTATGCTCACAAGGGGTTCCCATTGTCGAGTCTTGAAACAAGCATCTTTAAAAGAAAAAAAAAACTCAGCAAACTACCATTTAAGTTTTTTTAATGTTTCTTCACAAATAGTGAAAATACTAATGTACAGACAATAATAATCATGATGTTGTGGCCAACATTATAAATATGGAATTCTAAATTTAAAACATTTTCTGGTTTTAAAAATAAATCTGGTCATCCATGCAGTTGTGCAGGTCTCCCTAGTAGGGCCGGTCTCTAAGTTCCTGTCCATTCTCGCCTTTATCCGTTTACGCAGGCCCTCCGGGTCCTCCAGGTCCACCCCTTCTTCATTCCATCTGTTCCATCAATGGTCCAGGAGGACTCCAGGTGTAGTGGGAGCTGCGGGCTGCGTTCCTGCCACCCTGCTGCTGGCCACGTGGATAGTTCATGCCCCCAAAATAACAACACACAAATTGTATTCTTTTAAACACTGCCTGGCCCATTATATCTAGCCCCTTCTAGGCTAATTCTCACGTACTAATGTAGCCAATTTCTAATAATCTGTGTAGCACCCCAAGGTGCGCTTACCGGGAAGATTCTAGCCTACTTCCATCCTGGGTCAGGGCTTCATGGTGTCTGCTCTGAGAGGAGCTGCCCTGCATCTGAGTTCACTTCCCCTTTCTCCCAGCATTCTGTTTGTTTACTCCACCCACCTATGTTCAAACCAATGAGGGCCAGGCAGTTTTTTTATTAATTAATCAATGACCTTCCTCCATCACCCAGGACCACGTCATATTCCTCCACCAAAACGATCTCGGTCCAAGAAACTGAGAAGTCTGAAGCAATTTGTGTCTTCACCTTTGTCACCTCGGAACATTTCTCCAGCACCGCCACGGTCCATAAGTCCGCCTGATCCTCGCTGCATGCCACCAAGGCAGCCTCACCAGGTGAAAACAGAGAGCCACCTTATGAAGGTTATTCTCAGCCCACGCCCCCTACACACACACACACACACACACACACACACACACACACACACACACAGCTTAGCAGGTCCCCTTTTAAGATTCTCAAACTCGGGGCTTTGAATCACACAGGAAAAAAATTACACGATAACAGTGGTTACAGTGATAATATTTCCCGGAGAAAACAATTATTTGGGGACTATAAATCAAGACCCTGGCATTAAAAGATAAGTTCTTCTAAAGTGAATAAAAATCAGTGACATATTTAATGAAAACTAACATCTCAAAATTTCCTTAAAGGTTGATGAAACCAAGCCGGAAGGATTTCTTCCTGCAAATTATGATGACGGCATTGTGCCCCAACCTACCGCTGACACTGAATTACCTACATATCCAGGTACAAGTCACAGAGTTGACACTCTTTGGAATCTGAGAAGCTACACTTCATGACACCACAATGAATCACACACATTCTTTAGGACTTACATTGGACATGCAAGGGGGAGACCACAGGCTGACGCTGAGCCTTCTGCTGGTAGCCACACTAGTGACACCATGGAACCTCTGCAACATTATTTTTTTGACAGTTAATAAACACTTGGAATGTATTTGAAAACAATCACAACCATGAAGTTTGTTACAATTAGGGTCCCTCCTGGTTCTCCACAATGATACTGAGTATGCTCACAAGGGGTTCCCATTGTCGAGTCTTGAAACAAGCATCTTTAAAAGAAAAAAAAAACTCAGCAAACTACCATTTAAGTTTTTTTAATGTTTCTTCACAAATAGTGAAAATACTAAAGTACAGACAATAATAATCATGATGTTGTGGCCAACATTATAAATATGGAATTCTAAATTTAAAACATTTTCTGGTTTTAAAAATAAATCTGGTCATCCATGCAGTTGTGCAGGTCTCCCTAGTAGGGCCGGTCTCTAAGTTCCTGTCCATTCTCGCCTTTATCCATTTACGCAGGTCCTGCGGGTCCTCCAGGTCCACCCCTTCTTCATTCCATCTGTTCCATCAATGGTCCAGGAGGACTCCAGGTGTAGTGGGAGCTGCGGGCTGCGTTCCTGCCACCCTGCTCCTGGCCACCTGGCTAGTTCATGCCCCAAAATAACAACACACAAATTGTATTCTTTTAAACACTGCCTGGCCCATTATATCTAGCCCCTTCTAGGCTAATTCTCACGTACTAATGTAGCCAATTTCTAATAATCTGTGTAGCACCCCAAGGTGCGCTTACCGGGAAGATTCTAGCCTACTTCCATCCTGGGTCAGGGCTTCATGGTGTCTGCTCTGAGAGGAGCTGCCCTGCATCTGAGTTCACTTCCCCTTCCTCCCAGCATTCTGTTCTGTTTACTCCACCCACCTATGTTCAAACCAATGAGGGCCAGGCAGTTTTTTTATTAATTAATCAATGACCTTCCTCCATCACCCAGGACCACGTCATATTCCTCCACCAAAACGATCTCGGTCCAAGAAACTGAGAAGTCTGAAGCAATTTGTGTCTTCACCTTTGTCACCTCGGAACATTTCTCCAGCACCGCCACGGTCCATAAGTCCGCCTCATCCTCGCTGCATGCCACCAAGGCAGCCTCACCAGGTGAAAACAGAGAGCCACCTTATGAAGGTTATTCTCAGCGCACGCCCCCCAACACACACACACACACACACACACACACACACACACACACACACACACACATAGCTTAGCAGGTCCCCTTTTAAGATTCTCAAACTCGGGGCTTTGAATCACACAGGAAAAAAAATTACACGATAACAGTAGTTACAGTGATAAAATGTCCCGGAGCAAACAATTATTTGGGGACTATAAATCAAGACCCTGGCATTAATAGATAAGTTCTTCTAAAGTGAATAAAAATCAGTGACATATTTAATGAAAACTAACATCTCAAAATTTCCTTAAAGGTTGATGACACCAAGCCGGAAGGATTTCTTCCTGCAAATTATGACGACGGCATTGTGCCCCAACCTACCGCTGACTCTGAATTACCTACATTTCCAGGTACAAGTCACAGAGTTGACACTCTTTGGAATCTGAGAAGCTACACTTCACGACACCACAATGAATCACACACATTCTTTAGGACTTACATTGGACATGCAAGGGGGAGACCACAGGCTGACCCTGAGCTTGCTCCTAGTAGCCACACTAGTGACACCATGGAACCCCTGCAACATTATTTTTTTGACAGTTAATAAACACTTGGAATGTATTTGAAAATAATCACAACCATGAACTTAGTTACAATTAGGGTCCCTCTTGGTTCTCCACAATGATACTGAGTATGCTCACAAGGGATTCTCATTGCTGAGTCTAAAAACAAGCATCTTTAAAAGAAAAAAAAACTCAGCAAACTACCATTTAAGTTTTTTTAATGTTTCTTCACAAATGGTGAAAATGCTAAAGTACAGACAATAATAATAATAATGTTGTGGCCAACATTATGAATATGGAATTCTAAATTTAAAACATTTTCTGGGCCGGGCGGTGGTGGCGCACGCCTTTAATCCCAGCACTTGGGAGGCAGAGGCAGGCGGATCTCTGTGAGTTCGAGACCAGCCTGGTCTACAAGAGCTAGTTCCAGGACAGGCTCCAAAACCACAGAGAAACCCTGTCTCGAAAAACCCAAAAAAAAAAAATATTTTTTTGCTTTTAAAAAATAAATCTGGTCATCCATGCAGCTGTGCACGTCTCCCTAGTAGGGCCGGTCTCTAAGTTCCTGTCCATTCTCGCCTTTATCCATTTACGCAGGTCCTGCGGGTCCTCCAGGTCCACCCCTTCTTCATTCCATCTGTTCCATCAATGGTCCAGGAGGACTCCAGGTGTAGTGGGAGCTGCGGGCTGCGTTCCTGCCACCCTGCTCCTGGCCACCTGGCTAGTTCATGCCCCAAAATAACAACACACAAATTGTATTCTTTTAAACACTGCCTGGCCCATTATATCTAGCCCCTTCTAGGCTAATTCTCACGTACTAATGTAGCCAATTTCTAATAATCTGTGTAGCACCCCAAGGGGCGCTTACCGGGAAGATTCTAGCCTTCTTCCATCCTGGGTCAGGGCTTCATGGAGTCTGCTCTGAGAGGAGCTGCCCTGCATCTGAGTTCACTTCCCCTTCCTCCCAGAATTCTGTTCTGTTTACTCCACCCACCTATGTTCGAACCAATGAGGGCCAGGCAGTTTTTTTATTAATTAATCAATGACCTTCCTCCATCACCCAGGACCACGTCATATTCCTCCACCAAAACGATCTCGGTCCAAGATACTGACAAGTCTGAAGCAATTTGTGTCTTCACCTTTGTCACCTCGGAACATTTCTCCAGCACCACCACGGTCCATAAGTCCGACTCATCCTCGCTGCATGCCACCAAGGCAGCCTCACCAGGTGAAAACAGAGAGCCACCTTATGAAGGTTATTCTCAGCCAATGCCCCCCAACACAAACACCCACACACACACACATACACACACACATAAGGCTGAGCCGGTCCCCTTTTAAGATTCTCAAACTCGGGGCTTTGAATCACACAGGAAAAACAAATTACACGATAACAGTAGTTACAGTGATAAAATGTCCCGGAGCAAACAATTATTTGGGGACTATAAATCAAGACCCTGGCATTAAAAGATAAGTTCTTCTAAAGTGAATAAAAATCAGTGACATATTTAATGAAAACTAACATCTCAAAATTTCCTTAAAGGTTGATGAAACCAAGCCGGAAGGATTTCTTCCTGCAAATTATGACGACGGTATTGTGCCCCAACCTACATTTGACACTGAATTACCTACATTTCCAGGTACAAGTCACAGAGTTGACACTCTTTGGAATCTGAGAAGCTACACTTCACGACACCACAATGAATCACACACATTCTTTAGGACTTACATTGGACATGCAAGGGGGAGACCACAGGCTGACGCTGAGCCTTCTGCTGGTAGCCACAGTAGTGACACCATGGAACCTCTGCAACATTATTTTTTTGACAGTTAATAAACATTTGGAATGTATTTGAAAATAATCACAACCATGAACTTTGTTACAATTAGGGTCCCTCTTGGTTCTCCACAATGATACTGAGTATGCTCACAAGGGGTTCTCATTGTCGGGTCTTAAAACAATCATCTTTAAAAGAAAAAAAAACTCAGCATACTACCATTTAACTTTTTTTTTAATGTTTCTTCACAAATGGTGAAAATACTAAAGTAAGACAATAATAATCATGATGTTGTGGCCAACATTATAAATATGGAATTCTAAATTTAAAACATTTTCTGGTTTTAAAAAATAAATCTGGTCATCCATGCAGCTGTGCAGGTCTCCCTAGTAGGGCCGGTCTCCTAGTCCCTGACTGTTCTCGCCTTTATCCGTTTACACGGGTCCTCCAGGTCTTCCAGGTCCACCTCTTCTTCATTCCATCTCTTCCATCAATGGTCCAGGAGGACTCCAGGTGTAGTGGGAGCTTCGGGCTGTGTTCCTGCCACCCTGCTCCTGGCCACCTGGCTAGCTCATGCCTCAAAATAACAACACACAAACTGTATTCTTTTAAACACTGCCTGGCCCATTATATCTAGCCCCTTCTAGGCTAATTCTCACGTATTAACTTAGCCCATTTCTAATAATCTGTGTAGCACCCCAAGGGGCGCTTACCGGGAAGATTCTAGCCTACGTCCATCCTGGGTCGGAGCTTCATGGCGTCTGCTCTGAGAGGAGCTGCCCTGCATCTGAGCTCACTTCCTGTTCCTCCGAGCATTCTGTTCTGTTTACTCCACCCACCTATGTTCTAACCAATGAGGGTCAGGCAATTTTTTTATTAATTAATCAATGACTTTCCTCCATCACCCAGGACCACGTCGTATTCCTCCACCAAAACCACCTCGGTCCAAGCTACAGACAACTCAGAAGCCACCTGTGTCTCCACCTCTGCCACCTCGGAGCATTTCTCCAGCACCACCACGGTCCATAAGTCCGCCTCATCCTCGCTGCATGCCACCAGGGCAGCCTCACCAGGTGAAAACAGAGAGCCGCCTTATGAGGGTTATTCTCAGCCCACACCCCCACCACACACACACACACACACACACACACACAAAGCTGAGCAGGTCCCCTTTTAAGATTCTCAAACTCTGGGCTTTGAATTAAACAGAAAGGAAGCAAAAGTTACATGATATCAGTGGTTACAGTGATAAAATTTCCCAGAGCAAACAATTATTTGGGGACTATGAATCAAAACCCTGGCATTAAAAGATAAGTTCATCTAAAGTGAATTAAAATCAGTGACAATTTTAATGAAAACGAGCGTCTCAAAATTTCCTTAAAGGTTGAAGAAACCAAGCCGGAAGGATCTCTTCCTGCAAATTATGACGATGGCATTGTGGCCCAACCTACCGCCGATACTGAATTACCTACATTTCCAGGTACAAGTCACAGAGTTGACACTCTTTGGAATCTGAGAAACTACACTTCACAACACCACAATGAATCACACACATTCTTTAGGACTTACATTGGACATGCAAGGGGGAGACCACAGGCTGACGCTGAGCTTGTTCCTGGTAGTCACACTAGTGACACCATGGAACCTCTGCAACATTATTTTTTTGACAGTTAATAAACATTTGGAATGTATTTGAAAATAATCACAACCATGAACTTTGTTACAATTAGGGTCCCTCTTGGTTCTCCACAATGATACTGAGTATGCTCACAAGGGGTTCTCATTGTCGGGTCTTAAAACAATCATCTTTAAAAGAAAAAAAAACTCAGCATACTACCATTTAACTTTTTTTTAATGTTTCTTCACAAATGGTGAAAATACTAAAGTACAGACAATAATAATCATGATGTTGTGGCCAACATTATAAATATGGAATTCTAAATTTAAAACATTTTCTGGTTTTAAAAAATAAATCTGGTCATCCATGCAGCTGTGCAGGTCTCCCTAGTAGGGCCGGTCTCCTAGTCCCTGACTGTTCTCGCCTTTATCCGTTTACACGGGTCCTCCAGGTCTTCCAGGTCCACCTCTTCTTCATTCCATCTCTTCCATCAATGGTCCAGGAGGACTCCAGGTGTAGTGGGAGCTTCGGGCTGTGTTCCTGCCACCCTGCTCCTGGCCACCTGGCTAGCTCATGCCTCAAAATAACAACACACAAACTGTATTCTTTTAAACACTGCCTGGCCCATTATATCTAGCCCCTTCTAGGCTAATTCTCACGTATTAACTTAGCCCATTTCTAATAATCTGTGTAGCACCCCAAGGGGCGCTTACCGGGAAGATTCTAGCCTACGTCCATCCTGGGTCGGAGCTTCATGGCGTCTGCTCTGAGAGGAGCTGCCCTGCATCTGAGCTCACTTCCTGTTCCTCCGAGCATTCTGTTCTGTTTACTCCACCCACCTATGTTCTAACCAATGAGGGTCAGGCAATTTTTTTATTAATTAATCAATGACTTTCCTCCATCACCCAGGACCACGTCGTATTCCTCCACCAAAACCACCTCGGTCCAAGCTACCGACAACTCAGAAGCCACCTGTGTCTCCACCTCTGCCACCTCGGAGCATTTCTCCAGCACCACCACGGTCCATAAGTCCGCCTCATCCTCGCTGCATGCCACCAGGGCAGCCTCACCAGGTGAAAACAGAGAGCCGCCTTATGAGGGTTATTCTCAGCCCACACCCCCACCACACACACACACACACACACACACACAAAGCTGAGCAGGTCCCCTTTTAAGATTCTCAAACTCTGGGCTTTGAATTAAACAGAAAGGAAGCAAAAGTTACATGATATCAGTGGTTACAGTGATAAAATTTCCCAGAGCAAACAATTATTTGGGGACTATGAATCAAAACCCTGGCATTAAAAGATAAGTTCATCTAAAGTGAATTAAAATCAGTGACAATTTTAATGAAAACGAGCGTCTCAAAATTTCCTTAAAGGTTGAAGAAACCAAGCCGGAAGGATCTCTTCCTGCAAATTATGACGATGGCATTGTGGCCCAACCTACCGCCGATACTGAATTACCTACATTTCCAGGTACAAGTCACAGAGTTGACACTCTTTGGAATCTGAGAAACTACACTTCACAACACCACAATGAATCACACACATTCTTTAGGACTTACATTGGACATGCAAGGGGGAGACCACAGGCTGACGCTGAGCTTGTTCCTGGTAGTCACACTAGTGACACCATGGAACCTCTGCAACATTATTTTTTTGACAGTTAATAAACATTTGGAATGTATTTGAAAATAATCACAACCATGAACTTTGTTACAATTAGGGTCCCTCTTGGTTCTCCACAATGATACTGAGTATGCTCACAAGGGGTTCTCATTGTCGGGTCTTAAAACAATCATCTTTAAAAGAAAAAAAAACTCAGCATACTACCATTTAACTTTTTTTTAATGTTTCTTCACAAATGGTGAAAATACTAAAGTACAGACAATAATAATCATGATGTTGTGGCCAACATTATAAATATGGAATTCTAAATTTAAAACATTTTCTGGTTTTAAAAAATAAATCTGGTCATCCATGCAGCTGTGCAGGTCTCCCTAGTAGGGCCGGTCTCCTAGTCCCTGACTGTTCTCGCCTTTATCCGTTTACACGGGTCCTCCAGGTCTTCCAGGTCCACCTCTTCTTCATTCCATCTCTTCCATCAATGGTCCAGGAGGACTCCAGGTGTAGTGGGAGCTTCGGGCTGTGTTCCTGCCACCCTGCTCCTGGCCACCTGGCTAGCTCATGCCTCAAAATAACAACACACAAACTGTATTCTTTTAAACACTGCCTGGCCCATTATATCTAGCCCCTTCTAGGCTAATTCTCACGTATTAACTTAGCCCATTTCTAATAATCTGTGTAGCACCCCAAGGGGCGCTTACCGGGAAGATTCTAGCCTACGTCCATCCTGGGTCGGAGCTTCATGGCGTCTGCTCTGAGAGGAGCTGCCCTGCATCTGAGCTCACTTCCTGTTCCTCCGAGCATTCTGTTCTGTTTACTCCACCCACCTATGTTCTAACCAATGAGGGTCAGGCAATTTTTTTATTAATTAATCAATGACTTTCCTCCATCACCCAGGACCACGTCGTATTCCTCCACCAAAACCACCTCGGTCCAAGCTACAGACAACTCAGAAGCCACCTGTGTCTCCACCTCTGCCACCTCGGAGCATTTCTCCAGCACCACCACGGTCCATAAGTCCGCCTCATCCTCGCTGCATGCCACCAGGGCAGCCTCACCAGGTGAAAACAGAGAGCCGCCTTATGAGGGTTATTCTCAGCCCACACCCCCACCACACACACACACACACACACACACACACAAAGCTGAGCAGGTCCCCTTTTAAGATTCTCAAACTCTGGGCTTTGAATTAAACAGAAAGGAAGCAAAAGTTACATGATATCAGTGGTTACAGTGATAAAATTTCCCAGAGCAAACAATTATTTGGGGACTATGAATCAAAACCCTGGCATTAAAAGATAAGTTCATCTAAAGTGAATTAAAATCAGTGACAATTTTAATGAAAACGAGCGTCTCAAAATTTCCTTAAAGGTTGAAGAAACCAAGCCGGAAGGATCTCTTCCTGCAAATTATGACGATGGCATTGTGGCCCAACCTACCGCCGATACTGAATTACCTACATTTCCAGGTACAAGTCACAGAGTTGACACTCTTTGGAATCTGAGAAACTACACTTCACAACACCACAATGAATCACACACATTCTTTAGGACTTACATTGGACATGCAAGGGGGAGACCACAGGCTGACGCTGAGCTTGTTCCTGGTAGTCACACTAGTGACACCATGGAACCTCTGCAACATTATTTTTTTGACAGTTAATAAACATTTGGAATGTATTTGAAAATAATCACAACCATGAACTTTGTTACAATTAGGGTCCCTCTTGGTTCTCCACAATGATACTGAGTATGCTCACAAGGGGTTCTCATTGTCGGGTCTTAAAACAATCATCTTTAAAAGAAAAAAAAACTCAGCATACTACCATTTAACTTTTTTTTAATGTTTCTTCACAAATGGTGAAAATACTAAAGTACAGACAATAATAATCATGATGTTGTGGCCAACATTATAAATATGGAATTCTAAATTTAAAACATTTTCTGGTTTTAAAAAATAAATCTGGTCATCCATGCAGCTGTGCAGGTCTCCCTAGTAGGGCCGGTCTCCTAGTCCCTGACTGTTCTCGCCTTTATCCGTTTACACGGGTCCTCCAGGTCTTCCAGGTCCACCTCTTCTTCATTCCATCTCTTCCATCAATGGTCCAGGAGGACTCCAGGTGTAGTGGGAGCTTCGGGCTGTGTTCCTGCCACCCTGCTCCTGGCCACCTGGCTAGCTCATGCCTCAAAATAACAACACACAAACTGTATTCTTTTAAACACTGCCTGGCCCATTATATCTAGCCCTTTCTAGGCTAATTCTCACGTATTAACTTAGCCCATTTCTAATAATCTGTGTAGCACCCCAAGGGGCGCTTACCGGGAAGATTCTAGCCTACGTCCATCCTGGGTCGGAGCTTCATGGCGTCTGCTCTGAGAGGAGCTGCCCTGCATCTGAGCTCACTTCCTGTTCCTCCGAGCATTCTGTTCTGTTTACTCCACCCACCTATGTTCTAACCAATGAGGGTCAGGCAATTTTTTTATTAATTAATCAATGACTTTCCTCCATCACCCAGGACCACGTCGTATTCCTCCACCAAAACCACCTCGGTCCAAGCTACCGACAACTCAGAAGCCACCTGTGTCTCCACCTCTGCCACCTCGGAGCATTTCTCCAGCACCACCACGGTCCATAAGTCCGCCTCATCCTCGCTGCATGCCACCAGGGCAGCCTCACCAGGTGAAAACAGAGAGCCGCCTTATGAGGGTTATTCTCAGCCCACACCCCCACCACACACACACACACACACACACACACAAAGCTGAGCAGGTCCCCTTTTAAGATTCTCAAACTCTGGGCTTTGAATTAAACAGAAAGGAAGCAAAAGTTACATGATATCAGTGGTTACAGTGATAAAATTTCCCAGAGCAAACAATTATTTGGGGACTATGAATCAAAACCCTGGCATTAAAAGATAAGTTCATCTAAAGTGAATTAAAATCAGTGACAATTTTAATGAAAACGAGCGTCTCAAAATTTCCTTAAAGGTTGAAGAAACCAAGCCGGAAGGATCTCTTCCTGCAAATTATGACGATGGCATTGTGGCCCAACCTACCGCCGATACTGAATTACCTACATTTCCAGGTACAAGTCACAGAGTTGACACTCTTTGGAATCTGAGAAACTACACTTCACAACACCACAATGAATCACACACATTCTTTAGGACTTACATTGGACATGCAAGGGGGAGACCACAGGCTGACGCTGAGCTTGTTCCTGGTAGTCACACTAGTGACACCATGGAACCTCTGCAACATTATTTTTTTGACAGTTAATAAACATTTGGAATGTATTTGAAAATAATCACAACCATGAACTTTGTTACAATTAGGGTCCCTCTTGGTTCTCCACAATGATACTGAGTATGCTCACAAGGGGTTCTCATTGTCGGGTCTTAAAACAATCATCTTTAAAAGAAAAAAAAACTCAGCATACTACCATTTAACTTTTTTTTAATGTTTCTTCACAAATGGTGAAAATACTAAAGTACAGACAATAATAATCATGATGTTGTGGCCAACATTATAAATATGGAATTCTAAATTTAAAACATTTTCTGGTTTTAAAAAATAAATCTGGTCATCCATGCAGCTGTGCAGGTCTCCCTAGTAGGGCCGGTCTCCTAGTCCCTGACTGTTCTCGCCTTTATCCGTTTACACGGGTCCTCCAGGTCTTCCAGGTCCACCTCTTCTTCATTCCATCTCTTCCATCAATGGTCCAGGAGGACTCCAGGTGTAGTGGGAGCTTCGGGCTGTGTTCCTGCCACCCTGCTCCTGGCCACCTGGCTAGCTCATGCCTCAAAATAACAACACACAAACTGTATTCTTTTAAACACTGCCTGGCCCATTATATCTAGCCCCTTCTAGGCTAATTCTCACGTATTAACTTAGCCCATTTCTAATAATCTGTGTAGCACCCCAAGGGGCGCTTACCGGGAAGATTCTAGCCTACGTCCATCCTGGGTCGGAGCTTCATGGCGTCTGCTCTGAGAGGAGCTGCCCTGCATCTGAGCTCACTTCCTGTTCCTCCGAGCATTCTGTTCTGTTTACTCCACCCACCTATGTTCTAACCAATGAGGGTCAGGCAATTTTTTTATTAATTAATCAATGACTTTCCTCCATCACCCAGGACCACGTCGTATTCCTCCACCAAAACCACCTCGGTCCAAGCTACCGACAACTCAGAAGCCACCTGTGTCTCCACCTCTGCCACCTCGGAGCATTTCTCCAGCACCACCACGGTCCATAAGTCCGCCTCATCCTCGCTGCATGCCACCAGGGCAGCCTCACCAGGTGAAAACAGAGAGCCGCCTTATGAGGGTTATTCTCAGCCCACACCCCCACCACACACACACACACACACACACACACACAAAGCTGAGCAGGTCCCCTTTTAAGATTCTCAAACTCTGGGCTTTGAATTAAACAGAAAGGAAGCAAAAGTTACATGATATCAGTGGTTACAGTGATAAAATTTCCCAGAGCAAACAATTATTTGGGGACTATGAATCAAAACCCTGGCATTAAAAGATAAGTTCATCTAAAGTGAATTAAAATCAGTGACAATTTTAATGAAAACAAGCGTCTCAAAATTTCCTTAAAGGTTGAAGAAACCAAGCCGGAAGGATCTCTTCCTGCAAATTATGACGATGGCATTGTGGCCCAACCTACCGCCGATACTGAATTACCTACATTTCCAGGTACAAGTCACAGAGTTGACACTCTTTGGAATCTGAGAAACTACACTTCACAACACCACAATGAATCACACACATTCTTTAGGACTTACATTGGACATGCAAGGGGGAGACCACAGGCTGACGCTGAGCTTGTTCCTGGTAGTCACACTAGTGACACCATGGAACCTCTGCAACATTATTTTTTTGACAGTTAATAAACATTTGGAATGTATTTGAAAATAATCACAACCATGAACTTTGTTACAATTAGGGTCCCTCTTGGTTCTCCACAATGATACTGAGTATGCTCACAAGGGGTTCTCATTGTCGGGTCTTAAAACAATCATCTTTAAAAGAAAAAAAAACTCAGCATACTACCATTTAACTTTTTTTTAATGTTTCTTCACAAATGGTGAAAATACTAAAGTACAGACAATAATAATCATGATGTTGTGGCCAACATTATAAATATGGAATTCTAAATTTAAAACATTTTCTGGTTTTAAAAAATAAATCTGGTCATCCATGCAGCTGTGCAGGTCTCCCTAGTAGGGCCGGTCTCCTAGTCCCTGACTGTTCTCGCCTTTATCCGTTTACACGGGTCCTCCAGGTCTTCCAGGTCCACCTCTTCTTCATTCCATCTCTTCCATCAATGGTCCAGGAGGACTCCAGGTGTAGTGGGAGCTTCGGGCTGTGTTCCTGCCACCCTGCTCCTGGCCACCTGGCTAGCTCATGCCTCAAAATAACAACACACAAACTGTATTCTTTTAAACACTGCCTGGCCCATTATATCTAGCCCCTTCTAGGCTAATTCTCACGTATTAACTTAGCCCATTTCTAATAATCTGTGTAGCACCCCAAGGGGCGCTTACCGGGAAGATTCTAGCCTACGTCCATCCTGGGTCGGAGCTTCATGGCGTCTGCTCTGAGAGGAGCTGCCCTGCATCTGAGCTCACTTCCTGTTCCTCCGAGCATTCTGTTCTGTTTACTCCACCCACCTATGTTCTAACCAATGAGGGTCAGGCAATTTTTTTATTAATTAATCAATGACTTTCCTCCATCACCCAGGACCACGTCGTATTCCTCCACCAAAACCACCTCGGTCCAAGCTACAGACAACTCAGAAGCCACCTGTGTCTCCACCTCTGCCACCTCGGAGCATTTCTCCAGCACCACCACGGTCCATAAGTCCGCCTCATCCTCGCTGCATGCCACCAGGGCAGCCTCACCAGGTGAAAACAGAGAGCCGCCTTATGAGGGTTATTCTCAGCCCACACCCCCACCACACACACACACACACACACACACACACAAAGCTGAGCAGGTCCCCTTTTAAGATTCTCAAACTCTGGGCTTTGAATTAAACAGAAAGGAAGCAAAAGTTACATGATATCAGTGGTTACAGTGATAAAATTTCCCAGAGCAAACAATTATTTGGGGACTATGAATCAAAACCCTGGCATTAAAAGATAAGTTCATCTAAAGTGAATTAAAATCAGTGACAATTTTAATGAAAACGAGCGTCTCAAAATTTCCTTAAAGGTTGAAGAAACCAAGCCGGAAGGATCTCTTCCTGCAAATTATGACGATGGCATTGTGGCCCAACCTACCGCCGATACTGAATTACCTACATTTCCAGGTACAAGTCACAGAGTTGACACTCTTTGGAATCTGAGAAACTACACTTCACAACACCACAATGAATCACACACATTCTTTAGGACTTACATTGGACATGCAAGGGGGAGACCACAGGCTGACGCTGAGCTTGTTCCTGGTAGTCACACTAGTGACACCATGGAACCTCTGCAACATTATTTTTTTGACAGTTAATAAACATTTGGAATGTATTTGAAAATAATCACAACCATGAACTTTGTTACAATTAGGGTCCCTCTTGGTTCTCCACAATGATACTGAGTATGCTCACAAGGGGTTCTCATTGTCGGGTCTTAAAACAATCATCTTTAAAAGAAAAAAAAACTCAGCATACTACCATTTAACTTTTTTTTAATGTTTCTTCACAAATGGTGAAAATACTAAAGTACAGACAATAATAATCATGATGTTGTGGCCAACATTATAAATATGGAATTCTAAATTTAAAACATTTTCTGGTTTTAAAAAATAAATCTGGTCATCCATGCAGCTGTGCAGGTCTCCCTAGTAGGGCCGGTCTCCTAGTCCCTGACTGTTCTCGCCTTTATCCGTTTACACGGGTCCTCCAGGTCTTCCAGGTCCACCTCTTCTTCATTCCATCTCTTCCATCAATGGTCCAGGAGGACTCCAGGTGTAGTGGGAGCTTCGGGCTGTGTTCCTGCCACCCTGCTCCTGGCCACCTGGCTAGCTCATGCCTCAAAATAACAACACACAAACTGTATTCTTTTAAACACTGCCTGGCCCATTATATCTAGCCCCTTCTAGGCTAATTCTCACGTATTAACTTAGCCCATTTCTAATAATCTGTGTAGCACCCCAAGGGGCGCTTACCGGGAAGATTCTAGCCTACGTCCATCCTGGGTCGGAGCTTCATGGCGTCTGCTCTGAGAGGAGCTGCCCTGCATCTGAGCTCACTTCCTGTTCCTCCGAGCATTCTGTTCTGTTTACTCCACCCACCTATGTTCTAACCAATGAGGGTCAGGCAATTTTTTTATTAATTAATCAATGACTTTCCTCCATCACCCAGGACCACGTCGTATTCCTCCACCAAAACCACCTCGGTCCAAGCTACAGACAACTCAGAAGCCACCTGTGTCTCCACCTCTGCCACCTCGGAGCATTTCTCCAGCACCACCACGGTCCATAAGTCCGCCTCATCCTCGCTGCATGCCACCAGGGCAGCCTCACCAGGTGAAAACAGAGAGCCGCCTTATGAGGGTTATTCTCAGCCCACACCCCCACCACACACACACACACACACACACACACACACACAAAGCTGAGCAGGTCCCCTTTTAAGATTCTCAAACTCTGGGCTTTGAATTAAACAGAAAGGAAGCAAAAGTTACATGATATCAGTGGTTACAGTGATAAAATTTCCCAGAGCAAACAATTATTTGGGGACTATGAATCAAAACCCTGGCATTAAAAGATAAGTTCATCTAAAGTGAATTAAAATCAGTGACAATTTTAATGAAAACGAGCGTCTCAAAATTTCCTTAAAGGTTGAAGAAACCAAGCCGGAAGGATCTCTTCCTGCAAATTATGACGATGGCATTGTGGCCCAACCTACCGCCGATACTGAATTACCTACATTTCCAGGTACAAGTCACAGAGTTGACACTCTTTGGAATCTGAGAAACTACACTTCACAACACCACAATGAATCACACACATTCTTTAGGACTTACATTGGACATGCAAGGGGGAGACCACAGGCTGACGCTGAGCTTGTTCCTGGTAGTCACACTAGTGACACCATGGAACCTCTGCAACATTATTTTTTTGACAGTTAATAAACATTTGGAATGTATTTGAAAATAATCACAACCATGAACTTTGTTACAATTAGGGTCCCTCTTGGTTCTCCACAATGATACTGAGTATGCTCACAAGGGGTTCTCATTGTCGGGTCTTAAAACAATCATCTTTAAAAGAAAAAAAAACTCAGCATACTACCATTTAACTTTTTTTTTAATGTTTCTTCACAAATGGTGAAAATACTAAAGTAAGACAATAATAATCATGATGTTGTGGCCAACATTATAAATATGGAATTCTAAATTTAAAACATTTTCTGGTTTTAAAAAATAAATCTGGTCATCCATGCAGCTGTGCAGGTCTCCCTAGTAGGGCCGGTCTCCTAGTCCCTGACTGTTCTCGCCTTTATCCGTTTACACGGGTCCTCCAGGTCTTCCAGGTCCACCTCTTCTTCATTCCATCTCTTCCATCAATGGTCCAGGAGGACTCCAGGTGTAGTGGGAGCTTCGGGCTGTGTTCCTGCCACCCTGCTCCTGGCCACCTGGCTAGCTCATGCCTCAAAATAACAACACACAAACTGTATTCTTTTAAACACTGCCTGGCCCATTATATCTAGCCCCTTCTAGGCTAATTCTCACGTATTAACTTAGCCCATTTCTAATAATCTGTGTAGCACCCCAAGGGGCGCTTACCGGGAAGATTCTAGCCTACGTCCATCCTGGGTCGGAGCTTCATGGCGTCTGCTCTGAGAGGAGCTGCCCTGCATCTGAGCTCACTTCCTGTTCCTCCGAGCATTCTGTTCTGTTTACTCCACCCACCTATGTTCTAACCAATGAGGGTCAGGCAATTTTTTTATTAATTAATCAATGACTTTCCTCCATCACCCAGGACCACGTCGTATTCCTCCACCAAAACCACCTCGGTCCAAGCTACAGACAACTCAGAAGCCACCTGTGTCTCCACCTCTGCCACCTCGGAGCATTTCTCCAGCACCACCACGGTCCATAAGTCCGCCTCATCCTCGCTGCATGCCACCAGGGCAGCCTCACCAGGTGAAAACAGAGAGCCGCCTTATGAGGGTTATTCTCAGCCCACACCCCCACCACACACACACACACACACACACACACACACAAAGCTGAGCAGGTCCCCTTTTAAGATTCTCAAACTCTGGGCTTTGAATTAAACAGAAAGGAAGCAAAAGTTACATGATATCAGTGGTTACAGTGATAAAATTTCCCAGAGCAAACAATTATTTGGGGACTATGAATCAAAACCCTGGCATTAAAAGATAAGTTCATCTAAAGTGAATTAAAATCAGTGACAATTTTAATGAAAACGAGCGTCTCAAAATTTCCTTAAAGGTTGAAGAAACCAAGCCGGAAGGATCTCTTCCTGCAAATTATGACGATGGCATTGTGGCCCAACCTACCGCCGATACTGAATTACCTACATTTCCAGGTACAAGTCACAGAGTTGACACTCTTTGGAATCTGAGAAACTACACTTCACAACACCACAATGAATCACACACATTCTTTAGGACTTACATTGGACATGCAAGGGGGAGACCACAGGCTGACGCTGAGCTTGTTCCTGGTAGTCACACTAGTGACACCATGGAACCTCTGCAACATTATTTTTTTGACAGTTAATAAACATTTGGAATGTATTTGAAAATAATCACAACCATGAACTTTGTTACAATTAGGGTCCCTCTTGGTTCTCCACAATGATACTGAGTATGCTCACAAGGGGTTCTCATTGTCGGGTCTTAAAACAATCATCTTTAAAAGAAAAAAAAACTCAGCATACTACCATTTAACTTTTTTTTAATGTTTCTTCACAAATGGTGAAAATACTAAAGTACAGACAATAATAATCATGATGTTGTGGCCAACATTATAAATATGGAATTCTAAATTTAAAACATTTTCTGGTTTTAAAAAATAAATCTGGTCATCCATGCAGCTGTGCAGGTCTCCCTAGTAGGGCCGGTCTCCTAGTCCCTGACTGTTCTCGCCTTTATCCGTTTACACGGGTCCTCCAGGTCTTCCAGGTCCACCTCTTCTTCATTCCATCTCTTCCATCAATGGTCCAGGAGGACTCCAGGTGTAGTGGGAGCTTCGGGCTGTGTTCCTGCCACCCTGCTCCTGGCCACCTGGCTAGCTCATGCCTCAAAATAACAACACACAAACTGTATTCTTTTAAACACTGCCTGGCCCATTATATCTAGCCCCTTCTAGGCTAATTCTCACGTATTAACTTAGCCCATTTCTAATAATCTGTGTAGCACCCCAAGGGGCGCTTACCGGGAAGATTCTAGCCTACGTCCATCCTGGGTCGGAGCTTCATGGCGTCTGCTCTGAGAGGAGCTGCCCTGCATCTGAGCTCACTTCCTGTTCCTCCGAGCATTCTGTTCTGTTTACTCCACCCACCTATGTTCTAACCAATGAGGGTCAGGCAATTTTTTTATTAATTAATCAATGACTTTCCTCCATCACCCAGGACCACGTCGTATTCCTCCACCAAAACCACCTCGGTCCAAGCTACAGACAACTCAGAAGCCACCTGTGTCTCCACCTCTGCCACCTCGGAGCATTTCTCCAGCACCACCACGGTCCATAAGTCCGCCTCATCCTCGCTGCATGCCACCAGGGCAGCCTCACCAGGTGAAAACAGAGAGCCGCCTTATGAGGGTTATTCTCAGCCCACACCCCCACCACACACACACACACACACACACACACACACAAAGCTGAGCAGGTCCCCTTTTAAGATTCTCAAACTCTGGGCTTTGAATTAAACAGAAAGGAAGCAAAAGTTACATGATATCAGTGGTTACAGTGATAAAATTTCCCAGAGCAAACAATTATTTGGGGACTATGAATCAAGACCCTGGCATTAAAAGATAAGTTCATCTAAAGTGAATTAAAATCAGTGACAATTTTAATGAAAACGAGCGTCTCAAAATTTCCTTAAAGGTTGAAGAAACCAAGTCGGAAGGATTTCTTCCTGCGAATTATGACGATGGCATTGTGGCCCAACCTACCGCCGACACTGAATTACCTACATTTCCAGGTACAAGTCACTAGTTGACACTCTTTGGAATCTGAGAAACTACACTTCACAACACAAAAATGAATCACATGCGTTCTTTAGGACTAACATTGGACATGCAAGGGGGAGACCACAGGCTGACGCTGAGCTTGCTCCTGGTAGCGACAGTAGTGACACCATGGAACCTCTGCAACATTATTTTTTTAAAAGTGAATAAACATTTGGAATGTATTTGAAAACAACCATAACCGTGAACTTTGTACAAGAAGGGGACCTTTTGCTTCTCTACAATGATACTGAGTATGCTCACAAGGGGTTCCCATTGTCGAATCCTAAAACACGCATCTTTAAAAGAAAAAAAACTCAGCAAACTACATTTAACTTATTTAATGTTCCTTCACAAAAGGTGAAAACACTAAAGTACAGCCAGTAATAATCATGATGTTGTGGCCAACATTATAAATATGGAATTCTAAATTTAAAACATTTGTCACTTTAAAAAATAAATCTGGTCATCCATGCAGCTCTGCTGATCTCTCCAGTAGGGCTGGACTCTAAGTTCCTCACTGTTGTCGCCTTTATCCGTTTACACAGGTCCTCCAAGTCCTCTTCTTCATTTTGTCTGTTCCATCAATGTTCCAGGAGGAGCCCCAGGACCACGTCGTATTCCTCCACCAAAACCACCTCGGTCCAAGCTAAGGACAACTCAGAAGCCACCTCTGTCTACCCCTCTGTCAAGTCGGAACATTTCTCCAGGACCAGCACGGTCCATAAGTCCGCCTCATCCTCGCTGCATGCCACCAGGGCAGCCTCACCAGGTGAAAACAGAGAGCCACCTTATGAGGGTTATTCTCTGCCCCCCCCCCCCACATAACGCTAAGTAGGTCCCCTTTTAAGATTCTCAAACTCTGGGCTTTGAATCAAATAGAAAGGAAGCAAAGGTTACACGATATCAGTGGTTATGGTAATAAAATTTCCCTGAGCAAACAAATATTTGGGGACTATATATCAAGACCCTGACATTAAGAGATAAGTTCTTCTAAAGTGAATAAAAATCAGTGACATATTTAATGAAAACTAACATCTCAAAATTTCCTTAAAGGTTGAAGAAATCAAGCCGGAAGGATTTCTTCCTGCAAATTTTGAAGATGGCATTGTGTCCGAGCCTACCGCCGACACTGAATTACCTTCATTTTCAGGTACAAGTCACAGAGGTGACACTCTTCAAAATTCTGAGAATATTACACTTCACGACACCACAATAGATCACACCCGTTCTTCAGGACTTACACTGGGCATTAAGGGAAAGACCACATGCTGATGCTGAACTTGCTCCTGGTAGGCACACTGGTAACACCATTGACCCTCTGCAACATTATTTTTTGACAGTTAATAAACATTTGAAATGTTTTTGAAGACAATCACAACCATGAACTTTGTTACAATTAGGGGCCCTCTTGGTTTTCCACAATGATACTGAGTATGCTCACAAGAGTTCCCATATTTAAGGCTAAAACAACGATCTTTCAAAGAAAAAAAAAACTCAGCAAACTACAATTTAACTTGTTTTAATGTTTCTTCACAAATGGTGAAAATACTAAAGTACAGACAGTAATAATCATGATGTTGGGCCAACATTATAAATACGGAATTAAAAATTAAAACATTTTCTGTTTTTAAAAAATGAATCTGGTCATCCATGCAACTCTGCAGGTCTCTAGTAGGGCCGGTCTCTAAGTTCCTGACCGTACTTGCCTTCATCCATTTATGCAGGTCTTCCATGTTCTCCAAGTCCACCTCTTCTTGATTCCATCTGTTCCATCAATGATCCAGGAGGACCCCCAGGACCATGTCATATTTCTCCACCACGTCCACCTCGGTCCAAGCTATGGCCACCTCAGAAGTCACGTTTCTCTCCACCTCTGCTACCTCAGAACATTTCTCCAGGACCACCACAATCCAACAGTCCAACTCTTCTTCCCTGCCTGCCACCACTGCCGCCTTGGCCACGATCACATCCAGGAGGTTGGAAGGGTTGAGGGAGGAAGCCCTAAGGTTTGGGTTCTTACACTGGTTGCATTCTGTTCTCCAGGTTCCACAGCCCGGCATGGGACACTGACAATCTCCGGCTCAGTGCTGGACATTTCCTCAGGAGCCCCATGGTTTTCATGGGGGGAAGCCCCCTTGTCTCCTCCAATGCCTCTCATGTGACCCATGGGTCCTTTGGGACCTCTTGGGCTATTATGACCTCCACGGAATGGTGGTGGCATCCCTCTGTCCTCACGAGGTGGCATGCCACTCCACATGCTATTCTTTGGAGGCTTCTTTTGGGCAAGAGAAGCTTTAAGTTTGCTTCCTTGAAAATCTTTTCCATCAAACCATTCCACAGCAGCCTTGGCAGTTGGCAGATCTTCCTAGGCCACTGTGGTGTCACCTTTAGGCTTTCCTCTCTCCTTATCCAAATAGATGTGGATCATGCGTTGCCCAGTTCTCTTGTTCATCTTCACAACCCCACACTGCTTACAGAAGTCTGCCAGACCATCCAGACTCACATTGTCATTTAAACCTTGCACATAAATTGCACTGTTGTCAGAATCTTCATCAGGATCTATAGGAAGGCCTAGATCAGGACCTGGTCCTTCATCCATGGGTCCACCAGGCTTATTGATGCCACCTCGCTCTCTAGAGCCCATTCCACCGAGTCTTCCTCCCCGCCCACCTCTGCTCATGCCTCCATGATTAAATCCCCTCCTTCTCCTCTCCCAGTTGTAAGGGCCACTCATGCTCTGGTTCTCTCCTGGTCCGGAAAATCCTCCAGACTCCTGCCGCCGACACCATGTGGTGTGGTCCTGTCGGAATGAACTCTGCTCCCCGTAGCTGCTGCTCTGTTGGCTATATTGACTTGGAGCCTGGCCTTAGGATTCAGTCTGAGGGGGGTAACTAGTGGGAGGCTGCTGCCCATATAGCTGCTTTGTTGACCCATAGCTACTCTGCTGTCCATAGTTGCTAGGTTGCCCACAGATGTTCTGCTGAGAGTAACTGCTCTGATCGTAACTAGTTGGCTGTGAAGAGGAAGATAGGATGTGTAGGAGGATAGGGTAGAGGTGCAGTGACTGGCTGCATGGGGTAGCTCCCAGGTACCTGGGGCTATCTGTAATTTCTCTGTCCATACCCTAGGCTGGGCTGGTTATAACCCCCTGTGCTAGATTGAGGTTCACTAGTCTCAGTGGGCAGTTACCATCCTGTGGTCTTGCAGGTGCAGCGGCTGCTGGCTGCTGGCCATAGGCTGGGTAGGCAGGCTGGGTGTCATATGCAGACTGAGCTGCACAAGAGGCTTGGGTTGTGGTGACTGGACCAGTGGTGGTGTCATAAGCACCAGTGCCACATCCTTGTACAGGCTGGCTGTATGCCTGGGGGCAGTTGGAGTGGTATCACCAGTGGGAGGCTGTCCATAAGAAGTTGCATATGCAGTCTGCCTGTAGGTGGCAGTGCTCTGAGCCTGGGTAGAGCTGACATCAGTAGGCTGTCCATAGGTTCCATAGCTTTGTTTCCCATACGCCTGGGTGGTCTGTGCATATCGTTGAGTTGGCTGGGCTGTGTAAGCACTGTAGCCCTGCTGGGCTGCAGCTTGGCTGTAGGTACTGTAATCTGTGAATGCCATTTTCTCCTCCTTCCTCCTCGTTCTCTCCCCCTCGGCAACATTCTGACCCTGTTCTTGAAACTTGCTTAGAAGAGAACACAAGTGTGGTAGCTTCACTACTGATCAGGAATCTGCACTTGTTCATGTTCCAGGTGACACTTTCGACCCTCAGAGTGCTAATGAGTATTTCAGTGCTACCAATCCAGCTGAACACACCCACTATGCAACTCACTCCAAGTTTCTGCCCCTTTGGGAAGCAACCATGGCACTGCTCATGATAACAACAGGAATATGGTTTCTGAAATTTGTGTCAACAGTGATGATGTGGGTATTCAACCTAATTTAACACATGACATGCATTAAAATGAGTTTAACAAGGTAAGTTAGACCACAGCAGTGGTTTAAAATAGATGCTGATTTATGCACTAGAAATCCATTTCTCTTTGGCTCCAATACATATCATAAATAAATTTTGTGCTATATTTAGGACTCTTTAGTCATTACCTAAAACTAGAAAAAATGCTTATCTTTTCCAATCATATTGAAAATACATCTAACATGGAACTTGTGTTGTCTGAATGGCTAATCAGAGAAATGTAACTGTTAGATATTATTTCTATTTTCTCTGTCCATACACTGTGACTTATGTGGATAGCATCATTTTGGAAATAACCATCCCCAAAGAACCAACATGTGAGAATAAAGCCAATGAAATAAGACTCCACATTGTCACCACTTCTCAACTACAATGACATTCATTGTGACCTGACACTACATAAGATTCTACTGGTGATGCCTCTGTTACTGCTCATCCTGTCGCTGCCACCTATGATGTTCTTGATACTACTGATAATTCTTGCTTTTCTTTCTAGTTGCTGCTGAAGCCTATGAGGAGCTACTACTGACAACAATGACAATTTCTGGAATATTTTAGAAAATTTATAAAGTTTAATGTTAAATATCTCTTGACACCATATATATTGATTTCAGTATATAAGGTTATAACAGTTTTTTCATTAAAATATATTATAAAAATATTTTAAATTGTTTCTTGGTATTGTACAAACTGTTGAGATAATGTCTTGGTGGCATGTTTAAGGAGAAAGCTTCAATAATACCTATCAGATATAGAACAGATAGTGGCATATCAAATCAGACAGAGCAGGAATAGATGTTGGCTGAACACCTGACTATGAAAGAAGCAAAAGCAGAGAGGCAGAGGGAGAGAGACAGAGGAGGAGACACACAGAGAGGGGAGGAACATAGAGACAGGAGGAGACAGAGAGATAGGCTTAGAAAGAGAATGAGAAGCTGAAGTAGGGATGCTTCTGAACTAGAGGAAGGTTAGGAAAGGGCAGGAGGGTAGAAGATCTAGCATGGGCTTTGGACTGTACAGCAGGTATTTGTGCTACTGAGGGAGCCTGGAGGCCAGTCTTTTACCTTATTATGGTAATAGACACCACAGACAGCCAACATTCCCTACTTCCAGTGATAAGAGAAATGACACCTTTGGGTAGAGGAACTAGCTTCACAAGTTTTTAAGGAATGTTGGCTTTTATCTATCGTCCAAAAATCCTCCAAAGTCCAGGTCGAGCCCATTTCTGGGTATCTGAGCCTGCCATTACAGTTTTGGGAACTGGAGTTCAATAATAGGCGTCAATGAATTTTAGTGGATTTTCTAAGTCACAGACCAGCCTTGTTGAGGTTTCCATACTCAACTCTAACATTAGTAAAAAAAACACCACCCAAACTACTCTATTGGCCTTAACATCCAAAGAGTTAAAGTGTGGCTGCTTACCTAAATTTCCTTTTCCTGTAATTTTATGGAATCACATCCCCCAGCACACATTAAGTCAGAAAAGTCCCTCACTGAGGATGGGGCCTTACGAGCTCCTTCCTGTGTGTGATGATCATTGTGTCCTTGACACCATTTCACAGAAACCATCTACAACCTCCGCCTCTCTCTTCCAGAGTAGTCCCGGAGGAGCCTTGGAGGGTGTTGTGGTTCAGATGTCCTGCTGAGGTCTGAGAACTGCACAGTTATGCATTCTCTAAACTTTGGCCAGGTGTGAGTCTATGCATTCACCAGAGCCCATTGACTAAAGACGCCTCTGTCATTAGGGATCACAGTTGCTCGAATGTATAGGTGTCAGCGAGAGTACTTAGGAGGCAGCTTGATTCTATGTAAGTTTAACAAAACAACAACAGAGGGATTAGTGTGTGGATTTAACACATCAGTGATAAACTCAGGGTCACCAATACTTCATCAGTGTGGCATTAAGGAAAGAAATAAAAGCACTTCCACTGGGATTCATTTCCAGATTTGAATTTTCTACATGTTCCCTGTCTTCTCTGTCTGTTTCATGAATCTAAATCTGTGCCTTTCTGAAGAAGTCTGTCTGTCCTTTGCCTGTTTTCATGTTTGAGTCTGTGTCTGTCCCTACATCTGTCTCTGTGTGTAAATGTATGTCTGCCCCTTTTGTTGCTCACCCTTTTATTGAATTTCCCCATAAGAATCATCTGGGGAAGGAGTGGGATACTTTACAGAATCATATGTGGAGTCTTACAAGGGATGAAGGTAATAACTGCAACTGATCCCAACTCACCCAGACAACAAAAAAACATTACAAACACCATGTTTGCCTAGTAATGCTGCTGTGTTCAACTGATTTGGTGACTATTCATTTAAGAGTGTTTTCAACCTCTATGTTTGCTGTTTTATACAAATGATACACATTTGTTCTGGATCTTGGGGGACAGAAGAAAATAATTTAAGATTACAGTTAAGTCTTAGTTTAGTTAGTAAAAGGTGGCTATGTAGGAAGACCAAGGAAAGTAGTGGTCATTGTTACATTGTTCTCTTAAAAATGGGTTAACAATCAGTTTGAGTACACAGTAAGATAGCAGCCTTATATCTTAAATGACCTCAAAGCATGTTATGAACTCTGGCTGTGATGTCCAGCAAAGGTTCCAGTCTCTAGAATCAGAGAGATTTCCATATTACATCACCATGGCCTCAGTCATTGGGCTCTGAACCAGGTTTACAGAACCAGCCAAGAGTTCCCTACTGTGTGGTAGACCTAAAATCAAATCACAAACTTTATTGTTCCTATAAGAGTCAACACACTATCACATGGATAATATCTTGCCAGGCAAGTTGTCATATGAAGGATCTACAGATGGGTGATGTGGGAGTGTCTTCTTTCTATCTGTTACTTTTATTGCTTAATTAATAAAGAAAATTGTTTGGCCTGATAGGGCAGAATTTAGGTAGGTGGAGTAGACCAAACAGAATGCTGGGAGGAAGGAGGCAGTGTGTTCAGTCGACATGCCTCTCCTCTCCGAGATAGACACAGGTTAAGATCCTTCCTGGTAAGACACCACCTCATGGTGCTACACAGATTATTAGAAATGGGTTAATCAAGATGTGAGAATTAGCCAATAAGAAGCTAAAACTAATGGGCCAGGCAGTGTTTAAAAGAATACCGTTTCCATGTAATTATTTCAGGTGTAAAGCTAGCCGGGTGGCAGGAATTAGCCCACTGCTCCATTTACAGATGGGTAGAATCATCGCGAACTTTCCTCATCCAGTAGCTTGCACAGAAACTGGCCAGCACAGATATAACATGACTTCTAAATGTCCTATATCCCAAGTGTATAGTGTGTTCAGAATGGTCCAACAATCTATTTCTCGTGTGTAAATGAGGACATTGGCAACAACCTGTAATGTTTGACAGGAGCCCCCTTCCTTCACATCAGATTACACTATCTCAGAGTATTGGAACATTTGTTTAGTCAACTTAATCTTTGGGACTAACGTTACCCACGCATGCAGGGCTCCTTCATTCAGTTGCTTTACTTAGGCTTCCAAGGATGCAACTCCATTCATTAGGCTTGGTGGCAAGCCATGGTCCATGTGTAGAGGTCAGAGCATCATTTTATGGATCATTTTCTTACCTTCTACCGTGTGGTTTCCCAACATCAAACTCAACAGCATATGCCTGGCAGCAAGCACCTTTACATGCTAAACTATTTAACCAGCCCCTGAAATAGTTTTAAAGGACTTCAAATGTAGTATTTTTCCAAAAGGATTTTTCCTCCATGCTTAATTTTGGTTAACCCTTTCCCCACCACCACGCTTCTCCTATCGCTGATGAAAACTTTCCACTTGCAAGGTTTCCTTACCCCTTCCACAGTGCATTTCCTCTGCTATCCCACTTCCCTCCAGGTCTGTTCTCTACTATGATCCATTTCATGCTTTGAGTTTTACAGACACTCCAAATTAAAAACATTTATCTGAAAATTCAAAGCTTGGAACCACATGTAAGATAAATAATTCAATTAAACATGGGGTACAGAACTACACAGAATTCTCAGAAGAATCTCAAATGGCTGTAAGACATTTAAAGAAAGGTTCAACATCCTTAACCATCAGAGAAATGCAAATCAAAACAATTCTGAGATAACATCTTATTCATTTCAGAATGGCTAAGATCAAACACACTAATTATAGACTGCTGGAGAGGATGTGGAGTTAGGGGAACACTCCTTGGCCTAGGTAGGGCTCTGTGGCGCTCCAGGACTCCTCAGGGTCATGGCACAGGCAGAGGCTTCCATCTGTCGGGCACAGGAGTCCCCATCTCTTCCTGGGAATGCTCCTCTGCCTCTGGCCTGTCCCACTCTGGCAGGGTATGGCAAACTTGCCTTCCATCTTGATCCATGCAACAATGAACAGGAACTCATGTTTTTAGAAAACTCCAATACATGGGACCACACTGCCACCCCATCCCAGTCGGACTGGAGCATCTCCTCCTCCAGCTCCCAGGACACGGTCACTGCAGTGGCCAGCTTCTCCTCTTCTCCCTACCTCACTGCACCCCACCCTATCCAATCCCCACAAACGCTAAGGCCTCCATGAGGAGTCCACAATGCTTGTATCATCCATATTGATTTCCAAAGTGGTTATACAAATTTTAAGCCCCACAAGCAGTTGAGGAATCTTCCCCTTGCTCTACATCTTCAGCAGCGTGAGCTGTCACTTGTGCTATTGATTTTAGTCATTCTGACAGATGTTCAATAGAATCTCAAAGTAGTTTTGATTTTCCTTTCCCCAATTGCTTCAAATGTTGAACATTTCTTTAGGCTTTTCTCAGGTATTTCGATTATATTTATATCTATTTGTACCCTTTTTGTAAGTGGATTTATTGATTGATTGATGTCTAATTTCTTGAGTTCTTTTTGCCTCCATGATGGAGGAGGGTCATCTTTCTATCTGTTGCTTTCATTGGTTAATTAATAAAGAAACTGCTTGGCCTCTGATAGGGTAGAATTTAGATAGGCGGAGTAAACAGAACAGAATGCTGGGAGAAAGAAGCTGAGTCAGGAGTCGCCATGATTCTCACACTCCAGACAGACGCAGGTTAAGATCTTCCCTGGTAAGCCAGCTCATGGTGCTACACAGAATATTAGAAATGGGTTATATCAAAATGTAAGAGCTAGCCAATAAGAGGTTAGAACTAATGGGCCAGGCAGTGTTTAAAAGAATACAGTTTCCGTGCAATTATTTCAGGTAAAGCCATGCGGGCGGCCGGGTGTCAGGGACACAGCCCTGCCGCTCATATCACTACACCTCCGTACAATAAGTTTGTTAATTACTTGGGAATTTCATACAATGTACACTGATCACACTCTCTTCTCATTAATCCCAAGTTTAGTCTTCTACCCTTGTCCCATACGGGGGGGGGGAGGAGAAACAATACACCAAGCAGAATTTGTGTTTCCCATATACTTATTGGTTTATGGTCAAACTCAGAGGGGCCAGATTGCTAAGTCCTTCCCTAGCCCCCTCCGCCACAGGAAAACCTATCATTTGTGAAGATCTATACACTTCTGCATCTTTATCAGAATTTTAAGGACTCTCTTCAATGGCTCCCTGTCTCCACCCTTTTAATTTTGATTTGTTTGTTTTGGAAGGAGAGGTTGCCACAGCAAGCTTCAATGTCTCTCATTCTCAATCATGGGTCTGCAAAAGAAGTTTCCTTGCCCCAAACAACTGGCAGCAGCAGAGATCACGAACTTCCCCATGGACTTGCTGTCTTTAGATATTTGGGGTGTGAGCCCTCTAGTAGATGTGCAGTTCAGGAAAATCATTTTCTGCTGCAGCCAGCGCAGCCTGGATAGCCAAGACTGGCGGGGGTGAGGGTGGGGTGCCAGGACAGATACACCGAAGCTTCTTTTCAGGTGGAAGAACAGTAACCTTTATTTTGCCCAGCAACCTACTCCTTCTGTGGAGACCCACCAGCCAGAAAGAACACAAAAAATCCTTGTCAATTACAGACCACAAGGATGTTCCGCTGTCAGTCAGGGGGACTGAGGGCAGCTGGATCACAATTTTCCAGTCTGGAAACAGCTTATACTAAAAGAATAAAGATTTTTAATAAGCATTGTAAATTGCATTCAAAAGCCTCCGGATACACCACACCACAATCCATCGACAGTCAATCAGATCCAATGACAGTTCATTCTTCACAATCCATGAGTTAGGGTGGAACTCCCTTCAACTTACAGTAAGACCCTGCCTGGCTCTTGCGGGCAGGGGCTGGGGAGTTACACCTCACTTCTGATCACTGATGTGATGAAGAGCATCGGAAGTATATGAAATGTAAGAAGTGATTCTGATTCAAATTACATTGTTTGGAAACAGTAACAAAGCATCAAAATGATAGAAGTATACCTGCTTCTACTAAATTCCTGATGGGAAACTTCTCAAGAACAAGCAATCTGTTTCCTGCCACAGAAGGGGGGGGTGTTTTGTTTTTTAAGATCAAAGGGTTTTTCTTCACAGAATTTCATATTTTGCTAATATGAAGGCATAAAACAGCAACAAAGAACAGTAATGCACACAGCAGTGAGTACACCAGGGTGATGTCGGTATTCCAAATGGCTGGATGATTTGGGGAGATTAGAATAAATGCAACAGAGGTCAATAATCACAAAATTTTTAGGTTAGAGCAAGATCAGTCAGTGACTAAACAGAGTTAACATCTTTTATAGGACTATTCCTGATTATTAGCATTTTTGTTTTGCAAATGGGCACATACTGGTAAGAAGGGAAGAAAGGGCAATAACATGCATAACAGTAACTACACACTTTAAAAGTTATGGACCAACTTTGGTAGCACTAATGGTCTACATCCGATCAAAAACACATAGCTCATTGACCACAGATGCATGGTCTATTAATCACGAAGTTTCAGAACACATTGTGTTGATTTTGAAAGGTCATTTGCATCTTCTATGATTTCAACTTTATCTCCATTGAACTTGCTTGTAAAGTACGTATGACATACTGTGTGTTCTAAATCAGCACAACAGCAGTTTACTCTATAATTTTTTTTAGTTTTGATAGTTGCACCTTTTTTAACACAAAAGAACCACATCAACAGTGATGAAATTCAAGAAAGAAAAACTGTGGTTGTGCCTTATTTCTTTCATAATCATAAAAATCAAAGCTTCATTGTGAAACAGTAATGCAAAAATAAAATATAATGGCATACATAAGGTGCCAAAAGCTAAAAATTACATTTTAAGCTATATATACTTAAAGACTGCCAAAATTTGTTTCCTTTATAGTTCAAGAAACACAACTCTACGTTTTTGTCATAACCAGTTAAAACTTTGTGTACTTCATTTTACGTGCGGGAGCCAAATGCTCTTCATTTTCTTTCTCTCTTTTTTGTTTTATTGCAGCATTTTTACTACAACTGGTTAAAACTGAAAAAAAAAGTGTTTTGAATCTCTGATATCAAAGAGGGATCTGAATTTGCAAAGTCCTCATTTTCCTCTTACGGAAAGGACAAAATGTACATAACTGCAGGCTCTCTTTCTCCCCAGGTATTCCTGAATCCTTACCCTCCCAGCATCCTTCACCCTCTATAAAAAATAAGTTTACTCTTCTTTATTTAAGACAGCTGCCTCCAGAGCAGCCTCCCTGCGGCAGGCGCTGTCCGTACTTAGTGCATTTAAGTGAGGAATTGTATTGCACGCTTTAGAGTCACTGTTGAAAGCACTTTCAGAGTGGCTGGGGCCCTGGTGTCGCCTGTGCTCTCATTAAGTTGGGGCAGTGGCTTCTCCTCGGCCAACACTCCGTTTTCAGCCAGGGACCCTTCTGAGGACACAGCAGAGGACTTGGATTCCCCAGATTTCGACTTCAGTTCTTTGACCACTTCTGCTGAAGCAGCACAATAGGGGCTGGCCCTGAACTGCTCCCTGGCTTTTGTAGCCTCTGCCATAGTACCTTCCACCTCTTCCAAATGTTCCAATCACCGAGTGGAAACAACGCCCCTTGGACGCCCTCTTGTCGGTCCTCCTACAGACACCACCTGCAGAGGGAAGGGCCTCGGCCCTTGGGACCCCTCCTGCTTCCAGTCCAGTGACCGACCATGGCGCCAGCTATTTCTAGCTTCCCTCCCTGAGAGGGAATAGATTGAACTCCACCCTGGGACTTGCTAACCCTGCTGCTGCCACTGCCTGAGAAGGCTCCACAGTGTCCCTATGCTGTTGCTACCCAGAAGGCAGGATAAGCGCCTGTTGCTACTGTTTCCCCATAGTGGCCTCCAAAGCCACAGACTCCTGCAAAGCCCCTGCCTGCCCTGTGAGGGTGGGACTGGCCCAAAGCGCTGAGGGTACACAGATGCTGGATAGAAGGGCAGAGCAGGAGTGGGGGGGGGGGCTTCTGCCGGGAGAAGTTGAGCCCTCTAGGATGCTCCCGCGCATCTTTTCCTCTTGGCAGCCTGCTCAGTCTGACCATCACAGAGGTCGATGAGTGGGGTCTTTTTCGGGCTGGCTTTGGGAAGCTTGGACTGGAAGAGCTTCCCATCAAAATACATCCTAGGACAACAATGTTCCCAGGGGATGGGCTGCCCACACGCGTCATTGGCAAACAATGCCATGTCTACTCCACTCATGAAGCGAGCTGACAGCTGAATTCCGGGGGGGGGGGGGTCTAGGTTTTCAATCTTAAGTTCCTGCAGCTGTTCTGGCTCATAGAGTTTGGGGGACAATGCCTGAGCCAGGAAGGCATCCAGCTCCTGACACCGCAGAATGCGAGCAGAACACCACGAGGTGAGTGGGCACACTGGCGAGGTTGCGCATGGCTGCAGTGTCAGACCTCATGTAGGCCAGGAAAGCCCTCAGCCGGCGGCTGGAAGGCCAGCTCTTCCACTGCTTGTGAGCTGCCCATTCCTTAATGATCACTGGTGAGAGTTCTGGTGGAAGTCTGTTCTTTCTAAAAGCAAGTCTCTCGGTTTTCTTTCTGCTTTCTGTCAAACTAAACAGGACTCCGTGAACATACTGACGAACTGGCCTATAGAGCAGGGCGGGCGGAGGCAGGTCTCTGTTGACTTCATCTTCAGTAGAAACAGCAGTTTTGATTTCACCCTTCGTCAGGACGTGGACGGTGTAGGGTACATCAGTCACTTCTTGTGCCTGTGCTCAGCCACTCTCAGCACCTCAGGTGCGACGGGAACAGAGGAGGTGTGGTTCCAGGTGGGCATGGACAGGAGGCACGGGATTGGCTGGACAGTGCCCATATGGCTCCCTCTGACTTCAGCTAGCTGGCTTCATGAAGAGGCAGTGGATGAACCTTCTGCCTTCACTTGGTCTCCTGGGTCTCCCCATGCCAGGACTCCGCATAGCTTCCTGTCTTCTCCCAGGTAATCTTGTTCCCGCCGATGTGGTTGGCTGCCCCGCCACTGCCCTCATCATTGTCTGATGATGATGATGTAGAAGAGGCAGGAAAGACGGCCGAATCCACATGCCTGGAGCTGCCATGCTGGGCTGGGTTGATGGACAAGGAGCGCTCATACAGAGGTGTGTGCTTCCCCCCATGAGTAATGTTGCTGTAGCTGTTCTGCTCTGTCAGGTTCTTCCCGCTAGTATCCAGGGCGAGGGCAGGGTCAGGGAGGCTGTATGGAAATGGACCCTGGCCTGGGCCGCCCCGTGGGCTGGGCTCCTGTGGGACTGCGGGCTTTGCTTGCAGAGCAGTGTGTGGACTGTTGAGCATCTAGGGGCAACATATGGTGGCACCATCCCAGACAATCCAAATGGATTTGTTCTGGCTAAGTAATGTGGAGGGTGAAATGGCGTAGGCTTGCTAGTTGCTGAGTGATATCTGACTGCTCTCTTAAACCAAATGACTTGGTCATCTGTTCTAGACTGTGAATGCTGGAAAAGATCTTTAGCTATGGCATCCAGGTCAGAGGTGTCATGAATGTTGCCGACATAGTCAGCTACGGATTTGATCACCACATCACAGGGTGACAAAAACAGCTGGTGGGCTCGGACCTTCAGTGAGGTGAGTGGATATTCTGGACCAAGTCAACTCCAGTGAAAGGAAGCCAGATCCTCATCAGGTAGTATGTGGTTTCCTAAAGGAGCAGCAAAAATAGGAAAACGATTTGGGTTCCGGTCAAGTTGCTTGGCAACTTTGTGCATCAGATATTGGCTTATGGTGAGACTCTTCCCACTGTGGCTCAGTTTCAGGGCATGGGCAATGATGTCGTAGGGGATGTTGCCCGGTGTATAATCAGAGTTTTACGCCACCGAGCCATGGAAGCCATTCTCTCTTTGGAAGCCAATCACTTTGATGGCGATCCTCAATGCTCTGTGCAACCTTGAAATGGAAGCGGATGAGCACCAGGCAGATCCAGTGGGCCATGCACACCTGTGGGTGGCAAGAACCAGACCTTGGGTAGTGGCGTGCCCTCATTCTGGACGTGGCTGAGGATCTGTTGTGCCCCCTGGCCCTTGTTGCCCTGCCGCTTGACCACTCGTGCAGCCGGGCCTTCTCCGGGGCGCCAATGAAGAAGACAAAGAGCTTTCTGTTGCCACGAAAGCAGGCCTTGGCCAGAGCCACCATGTAGCCGAGCGCATGGTTCCACTGGCCGCCACTCACCGAGTCGGTGTAGAAGCCACCATAGAGGTGGTGCAGGAAGTTATTGGCATCCAGTAGCAGGCACAGCGGGGTCTTCGAGGGGCCGCTACTGCCCACCAGACTGACCCAGGCCAGCTTCTGCAGTTCCTCCGGCACCAAGGCGCTAAGATACTTCTTTTCGATGTAGTCCTGGAAGCCTTGCGCGAACATGGCGGTGGCAGGGTGGGGGGCAGTGGAGCCTTGGTGCGTCCGGCGGGCACAGGCGGCCTCAGGGATGATGGGGCTGGCCGGGGGGCGAGCTCATGGCCGCCTTGGCCACAAAGTGCTGCCACCTCCCAGGGCTATGTCTGGGGAGGGACCTGCGATTCTGCCCTGCTGTTAGGCCAAGGTCAATGATGGGCCAGGAAGGGCGGCCTATTTATGTATTTTTAATTGGCTTTTCTGGCTTTCCTGTGTATTTCCATAGTGTACTTTTGTCTTCTATTTTCCAGTATAATATCCATGTACTTTTCCCCCTCATTCCTACACCATCTCTTCTTATTTCCATCTCCTCCTCTCTTATTACAGTTGAAATCTTCCATAATTTTGGTGAATTGTAAACACTGTGGATGCTGAGGATACTGCTATTTTTTACTTCAATGTATAGTTCCTCCTTGATTTACCATTAGTTGCATTACTACTGATTTCTCTAATCCACTGAATAATAATAATAATAATGATAGTTTCTGATACCAGAAGTAAGTTTCATAGAATATGATCTATTATTTCTGTTCCTTTATCATTCACAGTTCTGGAAACCACACCGTGGCTTTTTAAAAGAACACTTGGGTATCTTTATAGTAGGCACTTCAGCATTTGCAGTCATTCTATAACTTACTAATCTGTATGTACATTGAAAAAACCAAGGTCTTAGAGTAAGAGATTTGGAAGTGCATTCCTCAATGGGATATCTGTCTCACCTCCTAAACCCAGGAACAGTGTGTGAGAGAAATTAGGAAACATACAGCTTCAGAGGGTTGGGAGGACTAAGTGTAAATGCTGGATTCTGGGTATAAAGCATCAATACAAATATTAATTGAAACAAATGCATACAGCTCCAAAATACCTGTATAAAAGTGAACTTTTTAACATTCCTGTCTGGAGAGAAGAAAGCATTATAAGGACTCAGATTTCCTTGAGAGGCAGTGGCCTTAAATGGTTGCTTGTGGAGGAGGAGTCATTTTCTTCAGTAAAGTGGTCATGGGTAAACTTTCCATTCTCCAGTATTTACTACCCTAACCATTTTAATTAAAAAAAAGCATTATGACATTATTGGAGGTTGACTGTCACTGGAAAAGGGAGGACACTTCTGGTGAAAATATGTCAATAGTGTCTTACCATTGTCACAGTGGATGGAACCATAAAATTTTACCCATTGATAGCTCTATTTAGACTCACTGGCCTATTACTAGCCACAACAACAAAAACAACAACAA